>NW_013952573.1:870623-878767 GCF_001266775.1 Austrofundulus limnaeus | reverse complement strand
CATTAGCACCTCTAGTAATATATTTACTGAGAAAAATGTTGACGTGTTCAATACTTATTTTACCCGCTGTAATTCAATTTGAACCCACTAAGCTTGTCATTTTTAGCAGACAGTTAAGGAACAACTATGGCTTATTGCTAACTGAAGCATGAGGCTTTGATATGGTTTGGCTACAGTGGTGATCCATTTATTTTGCATTGTGTGAGGTGGCACTTTAAAAGGTTGTATAAATATAAAAACATGYAGAGAGTGTGTTTGTGGCTGAGAGRCARACTAATTGAGCTCTCAGCTGCCGGCTGGACTCAGCAGGAGAGAGGAAAGGAATGCAACGCCTGTAATGGAATGTTCACTTAGACGCCAAAGCCTGCTGAACAATATTCAGGCAGACCGACGTGCGTCATAGTCCTCACAGCTGACAGTGTTTCACTAAGTGTGTGTTTAATCTTTTTTACTGTAGCGCCACAGCAGTCTGTGCTGCAGGAGCCAAATCAAAAAACCTGGGAAGTGTCACCATAGTGACGTGAACAATGACAGTGCTGCATGATAAAAAAAAAAGTGCAGACGGGCAAACAAAATATGAGATAAAGGAGGTAAAAATGGTTCCTCTGAAAATACTGATGACAGCATGCTGTACTTTGCAGGAAATACTGAACTTGGTAAGATAAGAATGATGATGACTTTTTCAAATTTTAACAAATGAATGAACGCAAGTGAATATTTAGACTTCTTTTGAATAGCATAGCACATTTATTACACAATAGTCTTCTTCTAATTAACACGGTTTGTTTCCCATTATTTCTCATTTAATTATTTATTTGCCACTATTAAACCTTACATTTGCACCCAACATTGTTGTTGCAGAGGTTCAGAAACAAAATCTCAAACATTTTAAAWCATTTGTTTATTTTAGTTCAGTTAACAATAAGTGGACATCACATGAAACAGCTAGTAGGTCAATTCACCTGAAGTTATCATTTGTTAGAAATAGTTCAGTGTTTTTACTGTGAGGTTATGAACAAATAGAGCTGAATGGATCTAAAATGTAAATTAAAAAGTTATAAGGAAATATTCTGGACAAATATGAGCATATTTATACACGAGGAAATACAGAAACCCTGAAAATGCTTGAAGTAGTGGTACATTGTTCAGATTTGCAGTCAGCAAGATTTTAAAGGGACAGTTTATATCTTTTGAATTAGCAATTTGTAGAAAGGTTAAAGGGGCAATATCATGTAAAATCAACATTTTTGAGTTTTATATCATGTTATAATGTTACACTCTCATAAAAAACATGCCCAAAGCCTTGCTTTGACTCATTCATGCATGTTTGAGAAATCCTGCAGTGTTTTTAGGAAGCCATGCTGAGGAGCAAAAYRACAGGTGGGGACCAGAAACGCCTTTTGAGACCAGAAACGCCCCTGGGACGTGTCTGTAAGCCGAGCTTCCTCATGAGCCCCCCGCCACATACCCCGCCCATGACTCCTGCAGGTTTTTGGGTGAAAGTGAAACTTAACCTGTCTGCTGAGCTCTCAACATTAGTTCTTACTCAGTGAAGCTCTTTCACATTAAAAATACCTTTGAGGAAATGTATTTTCAGATGCCAAGTAAACTGTATCATGCCCCCCACCCCCACCCCACTGAAATGGGCAAAACGGAAGTGAAATGAGATTCTTAAAGAGACGGAGGCCAATTTCAAGGTGTTTAGAAGAGGAAGTGATGAGAAGATAAGTTTATTTTCTATTTAAACATAAAAACAGCATTTTAATAACAGCTAAAGGTGACATAGATACTTTATTATGGTATAGTATTTAAATATATGCCTGAGAATCACATAATATTGGCCCTTTAAGAGGAACAAACATCTTATAAGTTGCAGATAACTCTTTAAATAAACTTCACTTTGGAAAAAAAGAGTTTAATTGAATCATTCTGCTCAGCTTGATGAGCAAATAGCCAGTGCCACTTGCTGATGGCAAGTATTAGTGGTGCCAAGATCAAAGTGGATTACTGCAATCTGGTAACAACTTTAATCTAAAAGAAAAGAAACCACACAGTCCAGTTACCTCAGGCTGCATCAAAATGACTATATCTGCCTGCTGCTATTAAAAAATCCCATATTCTGTAAAATGTGTAAAAAACAATGTAAAGATTTGTAAAATTATTTTTGTGTTTTTAGAGTTTCATTACAAGTAGTTATTATTTTCCTGCTGTTTAGTTTAGTTTAGTTTAGTTTAGTTTAGTTTAGTTTAGTCTAAACATATATGGAAAACAAAATAAAAACAAAACAAATTTAACAAAATTAACATGTTTGAAAACCCTTACCAACAAATAGCATACACGAAGTACATTTTCTTAAGTATACTTGAGTTAAGTATATCAAGTATACTACGTACCATGTACTTGTAGTGTACTAGAAAGTATACTGATTTAATATTTTTCAAAATAAATTGAGGCTTATTTTGGATAATACAAAGTATACTTTAAGTATACGTAGTTTATAAAGTCTTTTTAAGTTTACCAAATTATACATTCAAGTACACTCATCAAGATACTACTAGTGTACTACGTAAATACTTGTGGTTCACATGTTAGCTTGTTGAATTATATTTAAAGTACTTTTCTCTATACTGTCATTGCACTAGTTATGTACATCTAGTCCTCATTTCAGTTTATTTAAGTATACTTATGTATACTTTTATGAATTACTAAAAATAAAATACTACTTTCAATTTTAATTTTTAGATTATCAGTTTACTTACTTGTAGAATATACTATTTTTGTACTGAAAAGTACTTCCTGAAGTATTCTTAAACATAAGCCATACTGTATGTGCACTACACTACAGAATCTTGAAAGCAACTTTGATACATTTATTTAACATTTTAAAAAAGTACAAGTTTAAGTCTTAGTATTAATGAGCTTAGCCATAAATTTATCTTTATACTTTTCAGTTTAAGGCCAGGTATACTTCACTATAATATTTTTAAGTATATCAAATATAGTTTATAAAAGATAAACTTCAAGTACACTGCCTCATTTTTCGTGTAGAATAAGTAGTCTCATAGTACACATAAATACACTACTTTTTGCTAAGGGAATGGGAAGAAGTAAAAACGAATTTAATTCCACGCTTCTCAAAAGCTTACTAATAATAAAAATAAGTTCTGTTTCCTTGTTCTAAAACATAATTTCATTAAGATTGAAACAATGATCAGTTCGCCTACTAAATTATATAACACACACACACACACACACACACACACACACACACACACACACNCACACACACACACACACACACACACACACACACACACACACACACCAGTGGTTTATTAATTTTCTAGACACTTTCCACTTAATTGTATTAGTTGTTCTTCCCGACAGCCTTGAACACACCTGTTTCTCATCAGCTCACCTGTGTTCACTCTGTAATCAAACATCGCTCGCACTCCTGGTTCATCATCAGTTTATCTGTTGGAGTTCTTTGTTCTGATGTGATGTTTTGTTACTTTAGCACTGTTTATGTTTATTAAGTAACTGCCTTTGACATTCAGAACCGTGTGCTTGTGTTTGGGTCCAGTCAACCACTGCAACAAGTAAGATAATGATAATTTGKCTGTGGTTCTGCTCACCCCATCACATGTGACCTGTTTTAAATTAATCATGTTTTGCAATATGCTGATTAGCTGAAGCAGACCTTGGCCTGGTGGATCTAAAGTTTGTGTTAAACCGCTGATATCATCCAGACTTTAGAGAAAGCAAAAGGTACAAAAGTACAATCTGATGATTAAAATGATGAGGCAACATTTCCTTAGTGTACACCGTCAACAGCAGCCTTCAAAAGCCTGACTAAGTGGAAAACTCAACAAAGCTTTTGCAAGTTTCTTAGTATTTCGTTTTGCAATGCTGTGTTGGTAATGCAAACAAGCATGCAGGTTCTTTCCTTTTTTTGTATTTTTTCAAAGCCCGTGTTTTTTCCTTATTTATTTTACTCAGTAATAAACACACACACAACCATTCTGTGCTAGCATAGTAGCTTTTTTACCAGATGCGTGAACGTTCTGAATGAGGAGAGAACTCTGCTCTGCAGAGGCCTGACATGTGCACTTCYGAACGCTGTTTATTTACTTAACTCTGAGCCTCCACCAGCTCCACAGATCCTCTGGTATTCATACTTGTCCTGCCAGAGAGGTCCATTGTAAGCAGTGACGCATGTGCACAGTTTCTTACTCACGTACACACAATTAGGAGGGTGCTAATCTCACAGGCGGCGGCGTGGAGGGGGGTGGGGGTCTGAAAGCCTTCACAGTGGCTGCACAAGAGTGCTTTTGAGTGTGTTTTATCAGCTTCAAATCACATTCTGGGCTTTTTTGTTTACAGTAGGTTTTGGCACACACATACACACACATACACACACACATACACACACACATACACACACATACACACACATACACACACACACATACACAGAGTTTTTAATGTTCTCGTGTCTGACTCATGTCATCGACTACATGAGTTCCCCTCTTGTCATCAGGCTTTAACTTCCTCTTTCTATGGCCGATTGTTCGRACTGGAAATTATTATTATTTTTTTCAATTTAGCAGTGTTTCCTCTTCAGCGTCTGCTTTTTTAAAATCATTTTATATATTTAGCCTAAATTACAGTTTTAGAAAACTTAGATATTCCACATTTTTAAATGCTTTATCAAGCAAACTTTGTGAAACTTTGACTTGTAAAGTGAGCAGGATGTTAAACAAATGTAAGGAGAGAAAAAAAGAAAAATAACCTTTCAAATAAGTTTACTGCAGAATAAATGTATATGTTTATARGTGAAGGAAGTAGTTTATTTTCCTCTCTTAACTCAGACAAATATCTCTACAAAAAGTACCTGTCAACTCTTTATTATTGGCCTGTTTTTTTCCATGACGCTTTAAAAAAAATCTGACTGTTAACGCTGCAGACAGGACACAGTGTTTTCAGTGCACGTCATACTGCAGTAAATTTATCTAGACTTGTTAAATGGCTGAAAATATTTTCCATTTGAGTTGCATTATTTTTAAGAAGTAAATCATTGGGATGTTACAAAAATTACAAATTGGCAAGTGTTTTTTTCCCATGGGTTTCATGAAGTATTGATGCCGGGATTTATTTATGGCTTATAGTCTTTAAATGTTTTAATATAAATTAGGATTTTGTGCCGTTTGAGACAAAGAGTCTCCAATAATTGTGAACTAAGACCATGTTTACATGAGATCTGGAAATGTTGGTGTGTGTTCATTCATTATTATGACAAATATATATATATAGAGAAAAAAAATCGTGTTTACATTGATCCACCGTGGTTACTGAGCTTTCAACAAGCCAGTTCTTTCTGTGCAGACACAGTTCCCCTAATGTAAATTAGATATTTTGCATGCCTTTAGAGCAATTGTAGACCCAGCCTGTATTTATTACATTTTTTTGCTCAAAGTGACGTTTATGCAAAATATTTACTGTCTCCTGTTGGTGTTTGCATCTCCAGAGGAAGAAGAGAATATGTGCGATGGGACGAGTAATTTGTTGTACTGTTGCCTTCACAATAAGAAGTCAGGCATGCTATAAGGTATCATTTGTCCTCTTTTGTGATAAAAAATGACACTTTTACTGACAAAAGCAGTCAAAGTGCATTTTAAAAGATAATTTCAGAACATTTCAGCCAACAGTTCTGTGAACAAACCCAACCCAAATGAAAACATCATCTCACAGCAGACRTTTGGACTTGAAAGCACAGGTGTAATAACAAGGGCTGCATTCCCTATCTGCTACATGAGTGGTTCTGTAAAAATATGGGAACTAGCAAAACTTATTCTCACTAGAACGCAGCCATAAACCTGAACTATTTGCTTTAGAAAATGGTGGGTACACATGATGTGCTGAACATCCTTAAACTTGTCCAGGTAATAATTTCAGAGGAATCAGTTTGCACAACATGTGTGTTTTTGGTCTGAGGGAGGAAACAGGASTACCCAGAGAAAACCCACTAATGTACACAACCCAGCATGAAATCATGTAATCTTTTTGTGGTCGTTGGGACAGTTTTCTTCATGAYTGAAGTCTACTTTACTCCACTGAAACAAATAATAATAAAACAAACAAGAAAAAAAACCACCCAGAAAACATTTTTTAATCAAATATTGTTTTCAATACTTCCTATAAGAAAAAGAAAACCAAGTCAGTGAAATGACAGAACTTGGAGGAAGCTGGCAGTTTATAAATGAGTTGGTGCTCTTGTCATTAGTCCATATTTAACATGTCTTTGTTTTTAAAAAGACATAAACTGAGCTGTTTCCACCTGGGCTTCAAGCTGTGTGACAAATTAGCCTCTGCAGATGTTTTTAATGAGGTCTGACACAATGTTCAGTAAAAATAAGAGCAGAGAATCAGTCTCACTAAAATATTAAACCCCGTATTTATTTTATTAACCTTTATTTAACCAGACAAATCCCATTGAGATCACAGATCTCTTTCAAGGGAGGCGTGGAGCTGAAAGCAACGTATTGTACATGTTTTTGGTCTGTGGGGAAACCGGGGTACCCAGAGAAAACCCACACCAGCACAAAGATAACGTAAACTCTGCACAGAAAGACCTCAGGTCTGAACCTGGGATCAAACCCAGAATCTTCTTGCTGTGGGGCGTCAGTGCTAACCACTGATCCATCGTACTGCCCTTGTCTTTGTCTTTCTTGTAACTTGAATTACAGACATTTTATGTTCTGACTGCTTCAGATACATATTAATTTGTARAACAAGATTTTAAAAATGTCACAGATGAACTTACCTGGATAGAGCTGCTTTATTTCACCAGCTCCCCTTCACCTCTCCCTCGTGTACATCTGCATGAAAATTTAACAGGATCTCAAAACAGCACCATAGAGGTCTAAACTAAAAGGGAGAGTTTTGTGTSTTTAAAGCAAAGTTGTGAAGTATTTATGAGCAGCCGGTGTCTGACCTGCAACAGGAAACAGGAAACAACAGTCAGTCTCCGTTTGGAGGATCAGGACTGATGAGTTTCTCTGAAAAAGAAACCAACAGATTCTCTGGGTTTTCAGGATTCTCCAGCTTCTCGTTGTCCGGGTTCCTGGTTCCCAAGTCCAGCAGTCACTGTGTGAGAGACTGGTTATATACTGGACAGGTCAACAGACCATCACAGGGACACATAGAGAAATTATACTGTACATTTTCTACTTGCTGAAATAACCCTTTTTTTATATAACAGGTTGGCCAAAACACATTTCATTATAATATATTGATATTGTAAAGCTGATGACCTTTTAACCCTAATAATCCTTTAATCCTAATCCTAACAAAAAAAAATCCCTAATGAGAAAGTAGTGTATAAATTCATGCTATAGTTTTAAACACTTGAGTTTCTGATGTTTGAGTTCGATAGCAAACAAAACCTCAGTCTGCCTGTTTCCCCTAACTTTCCCATCAAGATCCTCCTGCTYAGATTTCAGGGCCGTGTCCACCAGTTCATTTGATACTGGAGCCTCGGAGAAATCTTCAGAGCTTCCTGTTGGCACGTGCAGATTGACACGTAGCACTGGAAGCTCAGGGATAAACTTGTGAATGTGAGTCCTCCACTTGTCTGCACTGGGTGACCCACACTGAACTGTAATAAYCTACAAGTTCTGTTCATTTCTACAGAAACACAACAAACATGGCAGAATCCCATCCACTTATAGGGCAAACTTACATTTACTTTAATAAGAACAATCTGGTTGGATCGTCTCCAACRGATGTTCATAGAAAATGCTCTWAACATGTACAGACCAGTGATCTTYGTCCTGTGTGGTCAATAAATGTAAYATTTTCAGCCTCCAACAACTACAACACAATATGTAACTTTTCAACCATTTCCTTCTTTGTTTCTTAAAGCTGAGTGTTCATATCTGCAAAATAACTTTCAAATCAGTTTGTGTTCTYAAAACTTACATTAAAATTTAGCTTCAATATCACATTTATGTTGAAACTAAATTTTAATGTCTGTCATTCTAACCTGATGAAATACATCAGAAGTAGTGTCCTGATGCATCTCAGTAAAACCAGGTAAAAAAATCAAAAAGAAAAAAATTGTATAGGTCTTCTGGACGGGTTCT
>NW_013952573.1:866989-869358 GCF_001266775.1 Austrofundulus limnaeus | reverse complement strand
ATATTTATGTTTGTGGTTGTAATGTGACAAAATATGGAAAAGTTCAAGGGGTATGAATACTTTTGCAAACCACTGTATATTACATCAGAAGTAATTTCCAGTATTGTACTGTAAACAAACAGTGGACAACAACAATTTGTTTGTGCAGCAAACAAAAATAAAATCCACTGTCTCACCTTAACTTTTTATTTTCATTTTAAATTTTAAAATAATGAAATCCAACAAGAAAATGAAAAAATAAATCAAGACATGGAAACAATCGTGAATAAAACAATACTTTTAAAACAGGATCAAATTAAAACRTTTATAACACAATATTAGTAACATACTTTAGGCTACTACTAATTTATAAAGATTTTATATTGGATTTTTAAAAGAAGTAACATTACTCTTTTAACACATTCAGGTATTAATTTCCTACTAATTCATAAAGAAACGTGAAAATTTTGCACATGTAATGATTTTGTCCCTTTTATCAAATGATCTGCTGTGTGAAATGGACACTAAAACAACAGCACAAGGAAAGGTCAACTCAAATATTTACACTCCTTTTTATGCTCAGAAACCTGTACAAGTGTTCACTAAGAGCTTGTCGAACCTGTTTACAGGCTGCAGTCCAAGAGCCAAATGGAGCAGAAAAGTCAAACAAAAAGTTTTGCCTTGTTGTAGAAATTACTTTTTTTAGTCTCACAAGCTTCAGTGTGACCCATCAGTGAYTTAAAGAAAAAAATGATTTCATTTCCAGTCAAAGAAATGTCTTGTTTTAATGTGTTGCAAAAGAAAATTTTGGATGTTTAATGTCTTGCTCTGTGTGTCACCTAAACACCAGAATCTGTCCCTGTAAAAATGAAAAATTGTTTTTTTATGGGTTTCTCCTAGAGAACTAGCTTATAGCAAACACTGATGACTCATACTAATGTTGTCATTGAGACACTAACTCTTCAACCAATCAGATGCTTTGTTGGTGGGCAGGGCCGTGTCAGACTACCTAAAYTGTCCAATCAGAGCAGAGTATTTTATGGTAAGGAATCAGCCTCCCTGGTGTTTGTTTAGAGAAATCATTTATGTATAAGTCAGCTAAAGGCACTCCCCAACTCTTTTTAGGTAAAGAAAACTTTGAATTGTCAGAATTTTTAAAGTTTCTCTGGTAACACTTTAATATAAACTACACAAAATATGCTTAACTACTCAGGAACTAAATACTGAGTAGTTACTAAGAACACCAAAGATAAACWAGTAAAGTGAAGCATCTTCCCCAGTAGTTTGTGTCCTCAGTAATTACTTAGTAACYAYTCAGTAAYTATTTAGTAGTTACTGAGTAGTTTCTCTGTAKTTAAGCAATTTTTGTGTACCTTAGTGTAAAGTGTACCGTTTCACTTCTTTATCCCACCCATCGTGTGCACGTTATTACATTTCTTTTTGTAAAGATTAAATAAAAAAAATCATAAATCCTTGCATGCCAAAATGTGTTGGCACTCAAAGAATGCATTTGGGATGACTCTCAGCTACTACCAGACATAATGTGTTAATGATCTGTAAAATTGGCTGTGTTACAGCTAGGTTAGATTATTTGCAATGACCACATGAATCAGGCTGAGACTAAAAGTAGGGGAGACCGGGGACAGTTGCAACACTTTTTTACATTTCTGTTACTCAGAGATGGTTTGAATGAGACAAACCAAATTCTAATACAATAAACTTACATCTGTCTGCTAATAGTCAAAACAATTTATTGATGATCAAAGCATGTACGTTCTTCACAAAATGCATTTGAAAATGAAAAGTCRGATGTTGCAACTGACCCCGAGGCCAGGGACAGTTGCAACATTGTTTGGAGGTGGTTACAACTTATTATTAATACAAYATATTTCACTGTGAATAAAAGTTTTATTATTTTTATATTTATATTATTGCTAAATTAATAAAAATTATAAGTTTAATGATGTTACAGTGTTATTTATTCTTTTTTGATCAAATGACAAATATAGATTTGCCTTGATGAGTAGACCTTATATACAGATGTCAAAGACTCTAATCGATACAAAATACAGTTGGCTTTTAAAGACAAGAATAATAGTACTATTTGTGAGGCRATTAACTTTTGTTTTGTCTATTGTCACTGTACGCCTACATTATGCAAAATTTACATTGAWWGAAACTGGGATTTTAAAACCTTTGTTGAAAACAACAACTGCAGAAAATACATCTGAAACACTTATTAGTTTTAAACTATAAAATTGTCATGAATACCCAGTACCCTTTTCAGAGGTGTCAAAAGGATTCACTTTCATTACTTAAGTAGAAGTATAGATACTAGGGTTTAAAAATACGTTTTTGGAAGTAGAAGTATCAAGTCAAGCTTTTTACTC
>NW_013952573.1:864946-866316 GCF_001266775.1 Austrofundulus limnaeus | reverse complement strand
GTCATCACTCGAGCTTGTTTCTGTTTGGAGAAAAATGACGTGTTGCAACCGTCCCTTGTTGCTACTGTCCCCTGTCTCCCCTAGAAGCTTCACATCCAAAGTTTACTTTCTGCTTGTTTTGTTGAAATTCTTCCTCTGGTTCTTGAGATATTTTGCTGACAGCCACAGACACGGGTAATGAAATTTTTGCCTGCCATGGCGATTATTGAACAGGCTTTCTAAACGTTTTTTCTTGAAAATAGTTTGCTTTTGCAAATAAAGCAACATTTTTAAAAAAAAACATTTAAAAGTTTCTTTTGCATTTGAGCTTTTTTTYAGATGAGACATTTGCATTTGAGAAATCATCAAAAACAAAAAGTCCTTGGATGAGATCCTGCTATCATATTGATGTCAGGATGGTTTTTAACAAACCTTTAGGAAGTTAAGATTGCAGGTTTCGTGCAGCGATCTTTGTTGTTGTTGATGTTTTTCTGAAGAAAACCTTGGTGCATGTTGGGAAGCTGCTATGAGCTCATGTCTGCAGCAGCTGATGGCTGATGTGTTGATGCCAGCTGGACCGTCCAGGCTGAGCCTTCACAAACCCAACACTCGTACAACACGTGTCACAACACATGCTACACACGACTCAGTGAAGCGTCTTCTAGTAGTGCAAATCTATAGCATGAAAACACATCCTGGAAAACTTTAGGCAGACTTTATGTTTTGTTTGATCTAAGTGGAGATAAAGAGCAAGCATGGAGGTGGGAGTTAGAGAGCGGTGCTGCAGGGTTCACTTGGCTTGTGGACGTTTCAGTCTCTCACATTGCGGCTGCGTCACTCGACTCCCACATAGCTCTGCCTCTGCCTGACAGACGTCAAGACACCTGTCCTTTCAGCAGGAGGGTCACTGGGGTCAGCTGCATCACCAGCATCACTCTGCATCACAGGATCCCCACAGAGCACAGGGGCTTCATCATTTTCATGAGAATTTTGCCAGAAATCACTGAAAATCCTTGCATGGCACAACAAAACCACTAGCCAGCTAGCAGATGCTTGAAGCTGACAAAAAGCMGAATCTCAGTCAGGATTTCTGACTGATCTCAGTATTGAAATGGCACTGGAGCAAACTATCCAAAACTGTTTGTTCAGCATTCTTTGACTGATTAATCTTAAATCATAAACTTAAAACACATAAAAACGTACAAGAGAACCAAAAACGTCAAAGACAAGTTATGTCAAATTTATAGAAAGACTCAGAGGCAAAACAGTATTTAGGAAGAGAACTTTATTTAAATAAATAGCAACATAAATAAACAAATTTTCTTCAATATTCATTCTCTCACCCTGCTTTGTTTTTTAACCTCTCCAAACACACACACACACACACACAC
>NW_013952573.1:852997-863893 GCF_001266775.1 Austrofundulus limnaeus | reverse complement strand
CACACACACACACACACACACACACACACACACACACACACACATACAGAGACGTGATCATCCTCACAGTCAAGTAACAATTTGGGGGAATCATAAACAACAGGAAATACTTCTTATTATCCGAAGTCTATCCAAAGGGTTATCTTCCAGATTTGCATCACAGTTCTTAGTGTGTCGACAGTTATGTGATTATATTTTTTTCCCCCACCATCGTGAGAAATAAACAAGTCGTCTATAAGAAATACAGATAAAGTGCAAATTTGGCTTCTGTTCAAACAGCAAGCCGAACGGTCAGAGACAAATCTGGGAGGGGAGTCTGAATAAACAGCCACAAACAGAGGCGTCTTTCTTTCTGTCCTTCTACAGTGTCACAGTCAGAGATGGAGAACTCTGACCGTGAGTTGTTCTGATAAAGGCACGAGTGTTTTGAGGGGCAATCAACCAAAAAAAACATCTGGGCAGAAAGATCAACACTGCATGCTTCCCGGGCAGAACCCAGAGAAAAACTAAAAAACAAAACACTGTTCTCCTATGAGATGCTTCACAGATATGAGACAAAGAACATCWATTACAACACACACATCTCACCAGAACTAAAATTCTAACCAGTGAATAAAGTTCAGCTTCCTGCACAACGTGATATTGCTATTTTCATTTTGTTTCATTTTTCTCTTTTTCTAGAAAAGTAAAAAACAAGAATACACCCATGGTCCTGATAGTAACATCTAAAGATAGCAACAAAAGGTGTAGCATTAGGATTTGGTGGCAGCAGGGAGCATTTTGTTTTTCTTGTTTTGTATGAAAATGGTAGCTGACCACTGTGCTACATCTTGAGACAGCATTCAAAGTGAAAAGTCAGTAGTGTATCTTTGATAGATCGTCCATCTCTTGTGCTGTTCGCTCTTTGGTAAAACCCAAAATTCTTCCTCTCTGCAGAAATAAAATACAGGCATGCTGCAGGAAGAAGCAGCTTTTTTTGAAATGCCTTCCTCTAAAAGTCACTACAGTGTCATTACTGTGGTACCTTTAGCTAGCTCGAAATCAAATACATTAAAGACAAAAAAAATAAAAATAAACACAGAAACCTCAGGCAAAATACACATATTTCTGACCATTTGAGACACGCCATTCCATTGTGTTTCCAGGTAAATTATTGCACTGTTCCCACAATCTTTGTTTTGTCCATCAGCTGAATGTTTGTTTCTTTTTCCTGCATCAGGGTCCAAACTGCTGCCTCGTTGCCTGAGGAGGTAGTAGAAGCATCAAAGACTAAAAGGATCCCCACTCTCACGGTGCTACCGTGTTGACTGGTGTACCTGTTGTGCTTTGCTCAAAAGAACTCCGTTTTGGCTGATTCAGGATGTAGCAGTTCGTTCTGTAGCTTGAGGTAAAAGAAGCTTTTGCGACGCTAAAAAAAAATCGRATCAAATTGTCACAGTTTCATTACAACTTCAAATCCTTTGTTTWGTAAGCGCAGGGCACTACTGCACGTTGGTTGCACTGCTACAGAGAAATGTCTCCTTAGGAAGGCGAACGAAGTGGGAAACCTTTGCTTTTGTTTTTACAAAGAAACAATTTGGTCTTCTGGAAAAACATAAATTGAAAATGTTTTCTTAGACAGCATCCAAACGTGAATCAAACGCCAACTTTCCTTCAACTGAGTCMATTTGAACGCTTGAAGAGTCAATTATTGCTTCTCTCGGAAACAAACTTCATCCAGAGTTTGGTTATTGCTGAGTCTTTAGCTTATATGATCTCAAAAAACATCCAGCACACATTCTGTGTACCTCCTAGTGAATATTGTTTCAATTTGTTGCTTGCATCAGCGTTTTTTTTTTTTTTTTGTTTTGTTTTGTTTCTCCTGCTCAGAGTTGTGCTCTTTCCTCCTGCTCATTTACTTCACCATCACACAGCTGCTGAGCTGCTGCTGCCCTGCCAGGCCCAGCTCCTGCAGGTTGGGATCCATGGCGGGGGCCGACGCCCTGCTCCACATGGTCAGCTTCGAAGGGGTGGGGAAGGGGAGCTGTGTGGCAGACTGAGGCTGCTGCGGAGGGCCGGCGTACGAGGAGTGYGGGCGAGGCTGTTGGCTGATGTGCAGGCGCGCCTCGAGAAGATAGGCAGCGGAGGCCACGGGGGACAGGGAGGAGGTGTAGCAGGCCGAGGAGGGCGAGGAGCAGCTGGAGTAGGACGGCTCGAGCGTTTGGTGCCAGGGGCCAGGGGAGGCCTGCTGAGGGGGCAGGGCGGCCTGGGCGGGGGCGTCAAAGATGGAGGCGGGGGCAAAGACGGAGGTCGGCGAAGGAGAGGACGGCTGGGTCAGGAAGAGCAGAGGATTCTGGGTCAGTCCTGTTTGGGTGGTTTGGACCTGAGGCTGTGGTTGGTGCTGAATCTGCAGCATTCTGAAAACAAACACGTTATAAGTCTGTATTCCCCCCTGATAGCAACTTTTAACACCTTTAATCTGCGTGATATAATCTGTGGSCTGTAATGACAGCGTGTCTCACCTCTGCTGGTGCAGCACCTCCTCCAGCATGCTGCGGTGCTCGGAGAAGGCCGGGCCGAGCGAGCCTCGGCTGCCGCGGTTGCAGGAGGGGGGAGGAACAACCTGCCTGGTCAAACCCTTAATCTTATTTAATCCCAGCAGCCCTTTCGTGCGCGTGTTTTTCCTTAGCTGTTGGCGGAAAGCTTTGAGGCCTGCCGAGGAAAGTGATGAGCAAAATGTTACTCTTTGGTTTCTTTAACGCGACCCGTTTCAAACAAACAGATTAGATATTACGGATAGGGGGGTGGGGGGGTGATATTTTGGGACMGTGCTCCTGTACCTTGGGTGAGGGACGTGTCTGAGGCTCTGCGACCCTCTTGGAAGCTGGCGGCTGGCAGGCTGCTCTGTGCCGGCGGCAGGAGGTGGGAGGAGAGATTCAGAGGAGCTCCAGCAGGCTGAAGAGCTCCGCCTCCTGCCCTCGAGGCCAGAATGGTTGACATCTCCCCCACGGCCGCTCGTAAAGTGGGCGCAGGACTAGAGGAGGACTTCAGGCAGCTGTCAGAAGAGGCTCCGTCTGACGGACTAACCACAATACCTAGAAGAACAGCACAGAGCAGATTTTAGCTCCGTTCTCACGGGCAGAGTGAACGTTCTGTTGGTGCCACTCGTACTCACATGGAGGGTTGCACTGGTGGAAACGGGCGGAGACCTCAGCCAGAGTGTGTCTGCGGGAGGTGGTGGGTGGAAGCAGGGGCCCGAGAGTCTGCGTGGCCTCCTCTTCCTCCAGGTCCCTGGGRCGCACCTCCTCGCTGATGCTCGTCTCCAGAAGACTGTTGGGAGAGATGGAGCGGTTCCAGAGCAGTCTGTTCAGGCTGGCCTCCACTGGGAACACCACCCGCTGAGGAACAGACGCAGAAGCATGGTTGGTTCTGAACCAATGTGAAAGCAGCACGCAGAAAACTCCTGAATCTATGAGTTCAGTTTGTTACCTGGAACAGTCCACTTTGGTCACACTCCACTTCAGAGTACACAGGTGGAGGAGTGCWTTTGGCTGGAAGTGAAAACGTTGTTCTAAAGCTCTCGCTGGACTCCATGATCACCTAAAGGCAAGCAAAGAGAGTCGCGCACTTTAGACTTCAAGCTGAGAGTCGGACCGAGACTCGTTTGAGCTTCCGAGGTGTGGCCGGGTGCTGACCTCTGGGGCGGTGGAGTCGGAGGTGCTCCGGGGTCTCTGGTTCCAGGCCCCACACTGACGGCTGAGCTGCTGTGCGCGATGCTCCCGCACCCTCTCCAGCAGCAGGTAGTAGATGGCAGAGAAGTGATTGTAGCTGCTGCTCTGCAGAGACTGAGGAAAAAGAAACAATCAGTTATTAACATTTCTAAAAAAATAAATAAATAAACGTCTGGATGTTAATGTTTTTTTTCTCCTCGTTACCTCAATGGTCCGCTGCCGATCGATGCCTAGTGTGTTCATGATGCTCAGCACAGGTTCGCTGTAGTCGCCCAGGTTGGAGTTGTACTCTGTGAGGGAATGGCTGAGGGTCTGCTGGGCGGCTGTGGGGTCTGATATCATCCACCGGTGCTGCTTGATCTGGGCCACCGTTATCCTTCTGGCTGGATCCACCACCAGCATCTTACGGATCAGGTTTTCACAGTCTGCTCGAAGATCAAACATCTGATAAGTCTCTGTTCGATAATGTGTCATTTTTGACAATTATTCCTCAGGATAATGAATGGATACCTTGCGACATGAAGAAGGGGATTCGGAACCGTCCTTCGGTAACTCTCTGTCTGAGTGCAGGAAGGCTCGGTCCGTCAAATGGGAGGGAGCCGCAGACGAGAACATAAAGCACCACGCCAAGACTCTGAAGAGAAGAAGCAAAACGAGAACATAAGCTCGAGTTACCCTCACTTTTATGCAATCTTCTTAGATAAAGGTTTCTGTCGCAGGCTTACCCAGATGTCCAGCTGAGGCCCCTCGTACTCTTTCCCCTCAAACACTTCCGGGGCAGCGTAAGGCGGGCTGCCGCACCAGGTGGACAGAGGMTCCCCTGCTTTGTAGAAGTTCCCAAATCCAAAGTCTGCAAGACAAAGACGCACACAGGTTTGGTGATTCAAGCTCCTTTAATTGCAAATGCATCAACATTCATGTCTGTCTTTGTCACTTTTATGTTCTGAAGGGACACACTTAATGGAAAGAGTGTGTGTTCCCGTGCACAACTCGCTCCCTCAGGCTCATATTAGTCTTGGTAAAACAAGTGAATTATTAACATTTAATGAGCACACAGACAGGACATTGATTTAATTAGGGCTGTTTAGGAACCCCCAAAGCAGCACACACTTCCTTCAAATCAATTAACTCTCTCTCTCTCTCTGTGTGTGTGTCACGTTTCTACAACCGCTTTCCTACAACGCTAAATGAGCTAGATGAAAACCCACCGGCCAGCTTGATGTTCATGTTGGCGTCCAGCAAAAGGTTCTCGGTTTTGAGGTCGCGGTGGACGATGTGGTGCCGGTGGCAGTAGTCCACCGCCGTGAGGATCTGCCAGAACTTCTTCCTCGCCTCCGTTTCGCTCATGCGGCCGTTTGAGGTCAGGTGGTCTGCGGGGAGGGAGGGTATTTTAGTTTGAGGGGCAAAGGGGGGCTCGTGTCTCTCTGAGCGTGCCATCGGATCTGGATCACCAGATTTAGCAGCGTTTGAACTCACCGAACATCTCTCCGTTTTTTGCATACTCTGTGACRATGTACAGCATGTCTTTGGTCTCCATGACCTAAAAATACAAAAAAAAGAATCGCATGAGACATTTTCAAACCACTAAAACTTCTTTTTTTTAACTTCTCTATTCCAGTAGTTAAAATTAAATGCACATATTTCCAGCATGTGTTCTGTTGCACAAGGTAGCTTACTTCCTGTATGCGTTTTTATCATGTTTAGCAAACTGTCCACATCAGCCCGAACCTTATAAGGAAAAAGGTTCACGTTCACACACACCAGCTGGTTAAATAGTTGGGAGTGTTTGCCTGAGGCCGGTACTTGTTGGCAACAGATACCAGTGTTGAATTTCAAATATCCTACATATCCCTACGTCAAACAAAATGTCCAGGCCGCTAACACGAGCCGCGCCTTTTGTAATAAAAACAGCGTACGTGCCGTGAATCAACACTGAGCACAATTTGTCTGACAGGAAAAATGAAAGTCTTTTTTCCTGGAGCTCTACAGAAGAAGGCCTCCCATTTCCTATAAGGCCTCAGGGGGTGCAGCAGTTGGGTTATAAAGGTTGCACAACAATGCAATTTTCATCGGATGACAAAAGCCTGTGTGGATGACACTGCAGTGTCGGCTCTAACTTGAATGTCACCAAATTCCAGTGAATGGGAGAGCTTTATTCTTTTCAGCCACCGAGTTCCTTTAGAGAACCGAGGGAGTGKGATTCAACAGTTCAATGGTCTTTATCTGCGAGATAGAGCCGCTCTCTGGAGCTCAGACACCTTGAGGCGGTGCTAACGTCACAACTAGGAAGAACAGACATCGCGGATAAAAGGGGCCCTCGAGCCATTTACCCTTCAGCTTTAATATTTTATCTCCTAGTTTGTTTAAAACAGCTGCAAAGGAAAAGAGGTGCCATGTAGTTTGTGATTTTGAACTAATTTCGCCTTTGCTATAAAGCAGATAAAATTGCCTCACTGGTGGATCTCTTTTAAAATGATTAAAATGAAACTTGCACAAATATGCAAGAAAAATGCCTTTTGTTCACAAGAAACCAGTGACTAAGTAGATCAGATTGGCGGTCTTAGAGGAATTCTAAAAAACAAATAAACACTRTCACAAGACAGTCTTATGCCGCTTTCCCTAATTTGCATGAAGTGAAGAAAATACTTTTTGAAGCATCACTAAACTAAAGACATAAAGTGGACCACAAACAGGTTAAACACTAAGCTTACAACCAGTTTAAGGGTGAATGAACGTAATTATAGTGAATTAAACATTAGTGGTTTCATCAGTCATGGTGAGTAACGTTCTGCTGCACTTGATTTGCATAATTTCTTGTCCGTGACGGAGAGAGTACGAGTTGCCAATCAGGGTTAGACAATGCATCGGGTGAGGTATGAAGCCAAAGATGGTCAAAGCTTTTGTTTGGGTTTCAAAGGACTTTAATTGGCTCGTTACGTGTCCAACTTTTACTGCACGTTYAAACGTTGCCGTCTCTGTGCAGCCTGGTGTGTGTTTGTGTGTCAGATTAAGCAAAGARGCTTTCAGTGATGTTCCTTATCACTTCCTTAGTTCTGGCAGTGAAGGAAAAAGAAAAAGAAATATCGATTCACTCGTATAAAAAAAGCAGCCATTAACTCGTTTAGTCTCCTGAAACGCAGACAMACTGCCTATATTAAATCAGATGTGAGCAGATAATATTTCTATCATTTTAAAAACATATTTGTCAGAAACTTTAACATTATTTACCTAATGCTTGCTTTAGCTTTGCTTTTGACCATCAYTGTCTGCATATGAGGGCTTTCCAGATATATGTCATGACCTTATTTTTTGCATCGCAGACACTAAGAGCTGTTSAGATGCTTAATAGCGAGACAAAAGTAATCCTTAAAATGCAGTAAAGAAAGGAGACATTGTTTGTTGTTCGTTGGCATGCTTGCTGCCAGATGTGTGCCAAGGCACTTGCAAGGTCAGCTGAGTCGGTGAAAGCGGATTCTTCCCTCTTAAGTCTTCAATTTGATTAGGAGTAAAGCAGTGCTTTGTGGAGCGGCCTTCACGTGACGGACAGACACATTGCACTTGGCTTTAACAGGTGCTAATAAGGCTTAACGCTCTAATGCTGCGCACACTTCCCTCACCTAGCCCTGCRGTCACCTCTCCCATCATACATGACTGGAAACATACTCAACGTGCATCGTCCCCGCTGTGAGCAACAGTGCCCAAAAATGCCCCACACCTCTCTGTATCGCTTAAAGACGGCGATAAAGACAAAGGGAGAGGGAGGGTGAGATAATGCTGCCGTGCTGTAATTGTGATTTAGTGGTCTCACAARATGGCAAAACCCTCTGAAATACTAAAATCTCCTCCCGGGTTCCCCTCACACGCTTTGTTGCAGGGCAGCAATGCACCAATGTGCTGCTCTCCACATAAAGGACATTAAAACACACATCTAACAACCTCCAAAGAGACGCCAAAAAAAAAAAAAAGAAAGAAGAAAAAACCCACCTGGTAGAGTTTGATTATATGCGGGTGGTTCAGCAGCTTCATGATCTGCACTTCTCTGTAAATCTTCTCCAGGTTGGAGGGGTTCAGCCTGGTCTTGTCTATAATCTTTATTGCCACCTAAACAAAGGAATACAAAATGAATGAAATGCTTCGCGTGCTAAATGAAAAATTAAAAAGTGTCAATCCAGAGCAGCAGATGAGGATTCTGACCTGGGTTTTGGTGACTTTGTGTCTGGCCAGCTTCACCACTGCAAAGTTTCCTTTCCCCAGGGTGCGGATGATCTCATAGAAGCCGACCTGCAGTGGCCTCCCCTGGGCAGGAGGAGGAGGAGGAGGCTGGGCGCTCCTGCTGGTGTCTGTCATGATCACCATGGTGCATGGACTGCTGGAACAGCACTGGGATGAATGAAGGCTTGTACCTGGAGAGACCGGCAGGTGGATACTTTATATCTCTCTTATCACAGCCATTATTACAGTGGTATCATTAAATCAACCAGTACAGTCTGAAAAACAGGAAAAGTATTTAAAAAGTCTTGAAAATGAAGGATTTAATGTGTATTTCATTGTTAAATAATGTTTTTACAATAGGAACTTTTTTTTCTGAGTGAAAGTAACAGAAAAAAGACAAATATAACCGGTTCGAAAACCCGGAAACTATTTTTGTTTGTTTAGGAATAGTAAAAATAAATAAGAAAATTTGAATTTTAAAAAGAGAAAGTCTTACCTTTTATTACAAAGTCATAAACCAGCTTCTCTCACAGTTCAGACAGCTGTGAGACAAAAAGTCAACCATTCCACCTGAGCGCAAACAACAACAGAACAAACAGCCAGCAGAGGACTGCTCTCCTCCGGGCTTGACTTTGAGTTTAAGGAGCACCGCTACGGGCCAGGTCTGCGCTGCGGCCGCTCTGAGCCTCTGAGCTCCGCCGGAATGTAGAGCTGAGGGCTCCGGMTCTCACAGGGGGAACTCCTCCCCCAGTCCCTCCGCCCCTCCCTCCGCCACCATAACAAATTGATACCCACCTCATTAACGTCACACCCGCGTCAGAGCGYTGAGCTGGGCGCGAGGCAAGGCTGGAACCGAGCGCGAGCCGCGGGTTGCGTGGCAACCGAGCGGCTGGGGCGTGCGGTGACGCGAGTGCTGATGGAGAGGGTTGCTTGGAGATGGGGACGGTGACGTCAGTCGTAGAGATGTGTCACCACGTGATACTTCTTCCCTCCGCCGGGCTGTGTGCTGCTGGCGGGGCTGCCTCGCGCTCACTTGGAGAGAGAAAGAGAGAGAGAGAGAGGAAGAGCGCGTGCGGTTTCAGCACCAGGAACAGAAACAGAAAGCTTCTGGTGATCGTCACGCAGAAGGATTTACTGTTTACTGAACCATTGTTTCACCCTACTCCGCCTTAAAATACAACTTCAGATTAGCCTAAATAGCATTATAAGTAAATTTATACAAAATGTATTCCATCTAAACTAGCCTAATATTAGCTAAGCTACTTTAGCTTTGCCCATAAAATCAAACAGCCAAGTTAAATACTTGAAAAAAATGTTCCTATGTATATGCATGCATGTGCATACATGGCCTAAACATGTACACGCATCACACATGTGCATGCTTACCTGCATGTATACACAAGTATGTATGTAATTATGCATACACATGTACATTCCCAATGCAAAAATGCTATTTAAAAATATATTTTTTCTTTTAAAATGTGCCAAAGCAGCTACTTATTAGACTTTATAATAGTGTAAGTTAAGAAAAAAATGGCATTATTTTTGATTTTAAAAAAAGAAACTACTATAAAAAGTGAAAAACAAAAAGCTGCTCTTCTCRTTATGGTCATCATGGTAAACCGAGTCTATGATGACTCACCTGCGTCTCTCACTCCCTGACTGCAACATGAAGAAGAAGCAGACAAAAATGTAGACTGAAAGTRAGTTTTAAATAAATCAGTTGCTATGCAAAAACTTTGATTTAAAAAATTTGACTTTTGACAGCCACACATGATTTAAACTAAAGTATATGGAAACACTTTGTATTCTGGGGAGATTTGAAGGAGAAAAATAACACAAACCCAATAACCGTGAGCAATTTACTGCGTAAATAAGAACTAAAAACATTTGTTTTGTAATTTATAAGTAAGCACTGTGTGGGGGAACACTACCATTTTATTTGTGACTAAATATTACTGGTAATTTGATTCACTGTCTCAGTCACATTCAGATGCATCGCTGCACAAAGTAGCATTTCAGTAAACAGCTGGTCCACGAGGGGCACCTGAGCTGCTTTAAACGTCTCAGTTCAGTGTTTTGTTTTTATCTCCAGAGGTCAGGCACCTCCTGAGGGGTTCATCAAAAATAACCAGGGTTATGACATGATTAATGTGGCAAGGGGGAAAAAAAGCCTTCTGACAGATTTACAACAGTAAAAAATGTGAAAAAGTTTGTCCATTTTGCTACAAAAACCCCCAGAAATGACCAGTTTCACACAGAACTAAAGAGGACTTTTATGGTGTTTTTTCAGTTTATTATAGTTTGCAGGAATTTGCTTATGTAACACAAAGGGGGTGCATGCACCTGTCTCGTAAATTTTTAATGGTTGTTACACTTTTGTGATGGCCATAAAGTGTCGTAGTTACATCCAAAAGCTCACTTCAGATGTTTTTAGAGACTCTAAAATGATTTGGTTTACAGAGAACTTTATAACTGACTCAGGTTCTGCAAAGGTGTAAAACAAGCCCAAATCATCAGTCCTCTACCGCCATGTTTGATAGTTGTGAAAAGTTTGTGTTGATGTGTTTGCTGTCATAAAGGAGCTAAAGGTTGTGTCGTATTGACTGTAATATTTAATGCTGTTTGTCTCAGGCTGTGTTTAGAGAGATCATAAAAAGACAACAGTGGAAATTATGTAAGACTGCACGACGGGCACAGAATAAAAAGTCACTGTAAACATCAGTGCGTCCCTGCCTGAGTCTCGAATGGTAAAGGAATGCAAATGGCATGCAAAGCGTCTCAACTCAAAGGTCGCACAATATTTAGCTGCACGCTGACAAATAAACCACATGGCCCCCTCTGCTCTCACTTATCTCCTAACCAAATGTGCTGCTGTTTGAATTTGCGGCTCACTTGCATGTCTGCAGTTGGTTCCTGTGTACACACACACACACACACACACACACACACACACACACACACACACACACAC
>NW_013952573.1:841225-852922 GCF_001266775.1 Austrofundulus limnaeus | reverse complement strand
ACACACACAATACAAATATAGAAATATACAAAAATTCTGTTCATCTCCTGGGGGCTAAGCCCCCCTTGTCCTTAAAACTTAGTGACACCCCTGACTCAGACAGTTTCACAAATGTTAATTTACAATTTAGTTGTAGCTGAGAGTAAATCCCAATACCTAGTCTGCTAATGACTGAGAGTTTGCACAGAATTGTCTATAAAGTTTTCAAGATTTGGAACAGCTTTGGAGAAGGCTAAACCTCCATCTTTTATCATGATAAAATGTTTGGYGTTTTTGCATTAAATGCAATGAGTGATATTCTCTCAAGTATTGAAACGTGTTTCCTTTCCTTAAATACATATTTATTTTTTAGCTTTGCTAATGTTTTGTTCAAAAATGTAGTTATTAACATAAGAATATAAGAAGATGAGAGATAAAAAGATGTTGGACATCTGTGTTGTGTTACTACAGTGTGCATCGTTTTTCTCTTGTAGACAACATGACTGGTCAGATAATAAAGGTTTATGATGTGAGTGCATGAATGTGTTCAACAACCATCGGCCACAACTTCTCACTCTTGAAATGTCACAAAATTCACACCGCTGTTGTCTGTTTCTGACACAAACCCACTCTTGGTATAATGTATTGCTTTTTATTCTGTTTAATTGTGTTTAATTTTGAACATTTATTCATATCAGCTGCTGATATTTTTGTTTTAAGAATTGCTGCTGCTGATGACGTAAGTCCAGCTATCAACTGCTGATTATCTGTGAAGAAAGCTAACACATGGTTGAGCTGTCACTGTTGGGTCATCCCTATGTTCCCCAGATCACTATGTTCCCTTTGCAGTACACCCAGGTTTCCTGGTATTTATGCCCCCTGGTACAATGCCTGCACTATTAGTCAGTATTCTTTTCACTTATTTGAAGGGGAAGCTAAGCATGTTTTGTGACTCTCATTATTAACCAGGGGAGAACATAGGTTGTGAAGTACACAGGTGAATATAGGTGCCTTGGAACATAGGTAATGGAGGACATCCACTTWTTTGCCAAAAGTATTTGCTCACCCATCCAAATGACTGTGCACCAGTGCACAAAGCAAGGTCCATAAAGACGTGGATGTCAGAGTCTGGTGTGGATGAACTTGACTGGCCTGCACAGAGTCCTGAATTAGAGCAGAGACTGAGAGCCAGGCCTTCTGTCCAACATCAGTATGTGACCTCACAATACGCTTCTGGAAGAATGGTCAAAAATCCTCATAAACACTCCTAAACCATGTGGACAGCCTTCCCAGAAGACTTGAAGCTGTTCTAGCTGCAAAKGGTGGACCAACATTATATTGAACCCTGTGGATTAGGAATGGGATGTACCTTAAACTCATATGTGAGTCAAGGAAAGTGAGTGAATACTTTTGACAATATAATGTACTGGAGAACATAGATACTGAAGAACAAAGGCACTGGGGAACATTGGTACTGGAGAACATTGGTACTGGAGAACATAGGTACTGGAGGGCATGGGTACTAGAGAACGTATAGCTACTGGGGAACATAAATACAGTGAACATACTAGAAAACATAGGTACTGAGGAACATGGGTACTGGAGACCATAGCTACTGGGGAACATATTTGTACTGTGGGACATAGGTTCTGGAGAACATAGATATTGGGAAACATAGGTACTGGAGAAAATTGGTAATGGAGAACGTAGGTATTGAAGAACATACAGTATAGGTACTGGAGATATACAGTATATTTGAAAATATAGGTACTGGAGAACATAGGTACTAGGCAAGGTTATAATAGTTTTGGATTTTTCATTCCAGTTTAGTTTTATTTAGTTGTGACTTTTTTAATTCGGTTAGTTTTAATTAGTTTTTAGTGTGGATTTGCTAGTTTTTTTTATTAATTATTGCATTTTTACTGCTTGCTTTTAGCTTAGTTTAGTTTTTATTAGTTCTAGTATGTTTTTAATTATTTTTTTGTAGGCCTAGTTTGAATAAACTTATTTGCGAATGCAACCTCCAGCTCGAAGTGTTTCTGTGAGTTAGCTAACCAGCAGTTTTTTGATCATCAGTCAAAACAGTCCGTTACAGCAACACTTTCCTAATCCTGTTACTCTATCTTGCCAACAAAGGACTTGGACAATTGTTTTAAGAAGATGACAATAGTTGTCTAGATTCTGGTGCTACCTGGCTGGGCTGCGGCTTGTTTTTCACAGGAACTAAAGAGAAGTTAGCTTGTCAAGATGCTCAGATAATTTGTCCCTATTCCACATATTCTATTACCTGTTTCCACTATCACAGCAAAAACAGGAGTGTTAACATTTCAGTGTTAAACTTTTGGGTGTTGATTTAACACCACCTAGTGTTATTTTAACACTTTCTGAGTACACTCACACCCAGTGTTGGTGTTAATTCACAGTGTTGATTTTCTCAGTTTTGTCTCAACACTGGGCAGTGTTAAATAAGCTCCACCCACAGTTAAGTCTCATGTTACACTTAACAGTGTTGTTATATAACACCATGCAGTGTTAAAAGAAGTATCCTGAAAAGCCCCGCCCTCTTCCACCTCATGTCAGACAGACCAGTATTTACCCAGCATTCCTTGCTGAGAAATCTTGCAGAAATGATGTTTTTGCATGTTTATGACCATTAAAGACGTTCATGAGAGTAAAAATTAGTTGTTCTGGTTAGTTTTCTTGTTCAGTTTGATCAAGTTGTTCAACTTTAAGTTTATGTTATTGGCCATAAATCGACACCATGAGTGAGAGGTATGTCCTGGTGTGTGAAGAAGGGTGACTCCATTATACTTTTCTACTAACCACTGAGAGTTTGATATTTACTCTGAGTGTTAAATTTACACTCTCAATATCATGGTGTATTGACAACTTGCGGTGTCTGTTAACCTTTCAATCACCGCATTTGCCTTTGTTAATAATAATGATACGCCGGTGATACTTTTAACACTTTATTTTAACACTGTTGAAATGTTAATATGACACCCAGTATTGTTGAATATTTAACACTGGATGGTGTTTCTGTTAACACTATATTATAACAGTAACACTATTTTTATGTTAATGTGACACCAAGAATTGTTGAAWATTAAACACTGGTTGGTGTTAAATTAACAAAAAAATGAGTGTTAAAAGTTAACACTTTCACAAATGTTGTGTTAACACCAGCAAGTGTGGACACACATAGACACTTTGTCAGTGTTAAAATTAACACTGTGGGTGTTAAATTAACACTGTGGGTGTTAAAATTAACACTGTGGGTGTTAAATTAACACTGGCATTTTTGCAGCGTACAGGACGCTTTTAATTTTCTCAGTCATGTTCAAAGACATCCCAAATCGGACTTTACTACTTTTTCCCAAGTTTTGTTGTCGTCATTTTGCAGGTAAGTGCTGAGCATCAGCTGCAGACTGTAAACAGGTGACGTTACGGACCATGATGTGCTGTAAGCTGCCCACAGTGAAACTGCTCAGTTTGGGGAAAAAAAGTAGTTTAATCAGTCCACACGGCTCAAAATAAATTGATAAACATTAAACTAAGGATATTCTATCTATTGTATCACTTAMTTTTAGTTACTTTTGCATAAAGATTAAGCAGTTTTGGTTAGTTATCGTCTTTTTCATTTTATTACAGTTTTTATTTATTTCAGTTAACTAAAACGTTTTTTCAAATTCAGTTTTCTTTATTTAGTTAGTTTTAGTTAACTATAATARCTCTGGTCCTATGGGTAACATGCTGTTTGTATAGACTCGTTACTGTTTCATCTCAATAAGTTGACATTAGACAGACGATCATTCAGGCGGGTTTCTCTGCTCRGTGGGCAGCGACAAAGTCACCAACACGTGTTTCTGCTTTTTATACTTCTCGTGACCTTTATTTTAACTAACACCAGCGCATTCAGTTCTGAAGGTGTTTCAGCCTTTTTTTTTTTTTTTTAGCTCTTCCTTAAACTGTTGAGGCTGACAGCAAACAGGGGGGCGTTTGACGGGACGAGATGAGTCACAACGTTGACCCGAGAACTTTCTGTTTGAGAAATTTAGGTCACATTTCTTACTCAAACTGACTGGATCGATTAAAACATGAATAACAGCAGGGAAGATGAAAGATGGGGTTCCTTCAAAGTAAAGATCAAATATTTTATTAATCGGCGTAATTAGATTTAAAAAAATCGAATAGCTTTTGCCTGCTACTTAAAGCAATTGAGATCAAAACCTGTCTGAACTTTAATGTTCATGTTTCAGGACAGCTCTGAAACATTTGAGCCTGTTATTTTATTTTATTTTATTTTTAATAGATTTGAGCCTGTTATTATAATTCTGTTTTGACACGTCAAATGAGGCCACAAGACTTGGCTGTTTATATCTAAATATTGAGCTGCGTGACTCCAGAATAGTTTTTCTGCTCTGCCTCTTGCAAACCATATCAGAGCAAAATAAAAATATTTCTACTTGCAAGAACCATTGTGACATGAAAAATCTGCTAAATGTGTGGAAGGACAGGTGCAGACAAATATTCAGATCTGGTTGTTTAAGGACTAAAAAGCATTTAAGTAAACAACTGGCAACATAAGAATATGTGAAAAAGGAAAAAGTTCTGGTTATAAACTCACTGCCTTACCATAAACTACTGTAGGTTTCAGGGCGTGTGGCTGTAATGTAATAAACAGAGAAGTGAGTTCTAACAATAACAATAAGTTTTAAGCTGGAAACACACAAACAAAACTGTCTTTGTTGGCCATAAACAGAAATAAAAACATTAAGATATGTCTCAAATTTGTTACAGTTAACTGTATTAACTGTATTGTGTTTACTTATCTAATATCTGAGAGTGTTATTTGTCCAGAGGCATAAAACAGCAGATATCATAGTCATGTGTGAGACATGGTCACTACTTTAAAATAGATTTGACATTTTCATCTTCTTTTATAAAACATAGCTGTTTCCTTTCATTTTTTGAAAGAGTCAAATTCCCTCCTAGTTCATCATGTTTGAAGTGGTCTTTTGTAAAAAGATTATACTCCAGTTAGTTCATAAACTGGTTGCTGTTTAAAATATGACGTGTAAGATATTAAATTCTCATAACTTTTTCTTGGCTTTTTTACCCTCATTTTCAAACATTTGGGTTATAAAAGCAAAACATTTAACGGTATGTTTTTTTAAAAAAAGCAAATCATTGAAATGTGCATTAGCAGTGTTGGTAGAAGTCCAACTACAGTTAAGTACGGTAATCTTTAAAGGTCCAAGCATCAGTTTGTTCCTGTTGAACCCTGGCACACAGCCTGGCTACTGGCTCGCTTTCACTTTGTGGAATAACTAGAAAGAAAGATGGACACAATGTCATTCATCATCAATTAGATAATTATTTTCATTCCAGGGACACTAAAACCCTGAAATGTTTTAGTAACAATCATTCTCCAAACTGGGTTTGGATCTGATTATGAGAAATTGGATCACCTCTGCACTCATTTGGAAAGATTGTAAAAAATGCTAACATTTCCAGAGAATGTTTACATGTAAACAAACCCTGTCTATGACGTTTGTATTCCATCGCTTTTCTCCTCCAAGGCTTCTGATTTCTGTCATCTTAACTGATTTGCATCTTCTTTTTTGGTTTCTCATAAATCTACAGACATAAAGCTCATTAAAAACATGTTACAGACATGTGATTAAGATCTTAGATTGAGTTTTATTCTGAATGCCTCTTTCCTGATTGGCCAGGCTTTTCTCACTCCACTGTTCATCTTCCCTCTCAAGTGGCTCCTGATAACTATCATTTCTATTCATGTCAGATTTTTGACAGACAACACTAATATTTTAAAATCTATAAATATATGTTATTCACACTTTGACATCTGAATCAGTTTAATCTGACTTCTACTCTAAAGTGCTCATATTTGTAATTAAAACAGAAGAAGTGTTTCGTTTTAAAACCAACAAAAATTTTGTAGCATAAAAGGCAAAAAGCAGGAAACCCCAGTTGGATGCAGGACCGGACTGGGGAGAAAAAGTGGCCTGGGAGTTCATGACAGACTGGCCCACTTTCAGCTGCTGGATTGAAGCCACTTAGACTTGATTTTGTTCAAAACATTGTTTGAAGCAATAACATTAACAAAACAATCATTTGTTTGAGATGTATTAGTGTGTCCCAGTGAGGCTAAGATGCATGTTTTAGGTATGTGTGAGAAAATTGGAGCACCTGGAGAAAACCCACTCATGCACGAGTAGATCATGTAACACCACCCAGCAAGGTCCCAGACTGGGATTTGATTCAACAACCATCTTACTGAGAAAAAACGGCTCTGCAAGTTGAGCCACTGTGCTGCTTAATTTTGTATTTATAATGCTGGTGAAGATTCTCAACCATACAGATCATGATCAATCAAAATAATAATAAAAAAGAAAAAAAATTGTATAGGTCCTCTGGACGGGTTCTTCTCTAATGAAATGTTTCGTCTCTCCTCCAAGAGACTTCTTCAGTCTGAGAGTTTCAGGCAAAATTCAGGCTTTTCAGCCCTGCCTCCATGTGACTGATACTCACATCACATGGCTATCGTTGACACCTAATTAACACTTATTGTTAACAGGGGGTGGAGTGATACTGGCAATGGCCGCGCTGTAGGAGGGGGACAACTGAAAACGGAGGCCTCCACCTCTGTTTAATGATAGACGGTCTTTCTTCACAAAAATGGCTTCTTTTACTCCTCTCTCAAACCAACGTTCCTCTCTATCAAGAATGAGAACATCCTCATCTCTGAAAGAGTGACCGCTGGCCTGTAAATGAGTGAAAACTGCAGAGTTCTGGCCATTAGACGTAGCTCGTCTGTGTTGGGACATTCTTTTGAACAGTGGCTGCTTTGTTTCCCCGATGTATAACTGGTCGCAGTCCTCCTGGCACTTAACAGCATATACAACATTAACCCCCTGTTAACAATAAGTGTTAATTAGGCGTCAACGATAGCCATGTGATGTGATTATCAGTCACATGGAGGCAGGGCTTAAAAGCCTGAATTTTGCCTGAAACTCTCAGACTGAAGAAGTCTCTTGGAGGAGAGACGAAACGTTTCATTAGAGAAGAACCCGTCCAGAAGACCTATACAATTTTTTTTCTTTTTGATTTTTTACCTGGATTACTGAGATGCATCAGGACAAAATAATAATAATTTAAAATAAAAATAAATAAATAAACAGTTAAAAAAATAAAACAACTAGACTTCTATCTGGAGTTCAAAGCTTTATAGACCTTTATGAATGTCTGTAAAGTGTAGAAGTCAACACTATGTAACATTTTGGACTGACAATCATTTAATGCTTTGAACCTTTTGAACCTTACGTTGAAGACATTTGTTTAAGACAGTGAGAGTGAATGATTGTTTGTCTCTATGTGTGGCCCTGTGATGGACTTGCGACCTGTCCAGGGTGTACCCTGCCCCTCACACTCCTGCTGGATATGGGCACCAGTGACCCCCGTGACCCTGAAAGGAAGAAGCAGGTATAGATGATGGATAGAAAGATGGTTGTTCCTATTAAGAGGGACCAGATTTTAAGTTTTATTTTAAACAAGACATATTTTTTACTCATTAATTTTTTTTAAACAATGATTTTATGAGTGTTTGTTTGTTTTTATAACTCTAAAAACATTCATACAGTTATATGTATTGGTTCTACTGATCCTTAATAGCTAGGGAATTAAAAATGAGCACAAAGTAAAAGCTTGGGACTCAAGAGGATAAAACTGGAGGGGCCACCAACTTTTCCCCCTTATACAGCCCCCCTGTGTGTGACCTTCAGGCCGATGCGCAGCTCTGCATGACAACCTGTCAGTTTAGCCACATGGGCTCAGGCACAACTTGGAAACCATTCGCCACTCAGCACAGTCATCTGCTGCATAAAATGTAACCTAAAATGACATTACATAAGGAGGATGTCATAAATCAGTTCTGTGCAGAAACTCTGCAGAGTTTTGGGGGGTTTGAGGACTAATCTGATGGACAGAAAGAGAGTGGGCATGCTTCTCTAGAGATAAAACAAAGAACACTATCTGGGTTTCTTATTAGTAAAAAAAAACATCAAACTTCTGCATCTTTGATAATATGAAGGTGAACCAGCTCTTTAAAACACAAGGCTGCTTCCAGTTTTAACATTATTAAATAAAATGATGCTGTAAAACCAGTCATCCCCCCATCTGTTTCTCCAGTTTAAGTTTTATTGTGTTTTCTTCTGTTGCACGTCAGGCAGAGGAGTGCTTCCCCATCCTCTTTCATGTTGCTGTGAGCTGTCAGTCAGCTGTTCAGTGGCTGAGAATATAATTTAACTGAACACTTCACTCTAATGAAAAGATAAACCACAGTTAAAAATGCTTCTAATAAACACAAACAGTTCTGGATGAAATAATCCCGTAAATAAAAAATAATAATAAATGCATATCACTCATCACGATATTAAAGTTTTAAACAAAGATTTTGCTAAATCTATTAGCTTTCAGAGAATGACTTTCAAGTACAACCACATCAATTTATAGATAAATATTTAAAAGATATACTGAGCTATAACCATTTCTGTGGTGACAGTCTTCATGTCAACCCATTTGGATGTTTACCTGTACACTGATCTTCAGAAATCTACACATTTTATAAAAAAAAATGTGTTGTACTCCCACATGATTCAACGGGGGAGGAAGGATGGTGGGAGTGGTGGCATCTGCAGGGGAGCAGGTACAGAGGTACAGGAGGAGGGAGCAAACTTGGCATTTCCAACAGCTCTGCTCTGAGACAAAGTAAGCCAGGAGCTGAGGTGTTTTTTAATCTGAGATTTTTTTTTCTGTCTACATGCACAATGAAGAAAATTTCATGTAAGTTAGGGACAACCTGTGTAAGCTGGTGCATCTTAAATCAGGCTGACTGCAAGTTGTAGAAGCAAATGCAATGATTGACAATAATTACTTGTGTGGAGTTTTATGGAACTCCATCATGAGACATTTTTTAACAAATTGATTAATTAATTGATTGATTAAATTGGCCAAGGGGGAAGTATGTAGCCCGGTTAAAACCAGACCCTTGTCCTTTGCTTTGCTTCGTATGAGGGTCTGGACTCTCGGCCATAGAGATGTGATTCTTACTGGAGGCGTGGCCTCTGCTGAAGTTTAAAATGATTGGATCAGTTGGCCGTGACGCATGTGTGTGCCAGCTCCACTGTGAAGGAGGCTAAGCTAAGAAGCTAACCGGAAATTGCGTGCGCTGTGAACAACCCCACTGAGAGGAGAGAAGTACCGAGCTGAATGAGAGCTGCTGCTTTATCAGACAAATTAAATCTTATTTGGAAGCCTTATCAACACAGACTGGCTTCATTCATTTCCTCCACTGCCATAGCTAACCTAAGACACTGCGCAGAAAATTGATGTCGTTCAAAACTCCACCTTCTGTTCTCTGATTGGCCCGGATGAAAAATTCTCCTGAAGAAATCCTTGTCAAAGAGAGAAATCCCAGACGGAGCAGTGAAGGGAAACTAGAATTGATAGGAACTGTGTAGGAAGGCAAGGGCCAGGCTAGGAAGTATGGGGACCGGTAAATTTATAGGGGAAGCCATTGCCACCATAGCCCCCCCACCTTGATGACACCCCTGCATGAAGAGGTTCAGATCGGTCTGACTACAGACTGCAAGCAGCTGATATCCTGTATTCAGAAAAAAAAAGAGAACAGAGTCCTTTTCACAAAACTGGATCAGCTAGGTTCCAAACAATTACAAAAGGCCAACTGAAACAAAGAATGATGCAATAACAAGTGTAAACAGGTCTTGACTTTTTGGAGTGCATTGCCAATTTCAAATCTGTTCACACTTTTTTAAATGCAATGAGTTCATTAAATACTGAAAATCAATGAAAGTTCAATCATTTGAGAAAACGTCTCAAAACCACATTTTTGTAATTGTATTACAGTTTCACTTAATGAGCTGAAATCTTAAAACATTCAAATAATGAGCTGCAAACATCTGTGAAACGTCTATAAATATATATATATATATATACTGTATATATACAGACGTTATGTCTGTGTACACAGATACACCAAAGCCACAGCTAATCTCCAGTTTTCTGACCTCATCCCATTTGTTCATTTATTTTGCTGCCTGCTTCTTGCAAACTCCAGCACTCACTGAAACCCTCGTTTGTGTGATAATTTGGTGACATTGTGTTCTCGTGGAACACAGTGGTACCATTCTTCCTTGGCAATTAGCACAGATCTTTCTCCGCTTGTTGACTTCGGCAGGCAGCGACTGTCCTCGTGAGCTTGTGCGTCAAGCTATCATCCGAGCGGTCCAGCACGAAATTCTCCTCAAACAATCTGTTTCAGTGATGAGGGCTTCAGCAACCTCTCCCTCACACACACAAGTACACATTTTATAGAGTTTTTAAAACATGACGAGTAAAACTTCAGGAAGTTACTCATTTTTATTTGTATTTATGTGTTGTTTAGTTTACAGTGAAGATCTATTTCTGACAGGAATCTGCTGGGTTATGTAGGAATGTGAAGAATATTTTTCAATTTTTCATTATTGTATTCGGCTTGTTGATAATCTCAACTTAAATGCAGCAAAACGTTGCTTTCATTAGAGAAATTGCCACCACAGCAGAATTATGAAATAGTTGAAGTGTAAGCTCACATATGGTGAGAGTGGTGAAAATAAATCAGTCTTTTTCACCTCCTGACAAGATAGGTCCTGTGGTCCAAGTCAGCTCATAATCTTCAAAATAAAGTCTGCGATTTCATTTGAGCTCATGTGTACTTTTACTGAGTAAACTACTGAATAGCACCAAGAACTTCTAGCCAGTCCAAACATAAAAAAGTTGAAAACACTGAGCTTCCTTCAACCCTTCACAATAAGAGTCTAAAACATACAGCACACATTGTAAGGTTGTTTACAGGTTAATCACAGCTACAGATGTGAGCCAATGTGCTTGAACTAAAACAATTTCTTTATTATTAAATCACAAATGGTAATTGTCCTCACTAGTTGTTGGTTTTATTATTTATTCCTCTTTTAATCTTAAAGCAAATTTCAACTCCTCGGTTTTGACTTTATTCTGGAAAAGATATTTTGACTTTAATTTTTTTCACTATAAACAAAAGGCAGAAGAAGAAAATCAACAAATATGTTTATATTGAAGAAATAGAGGTCCTTCTCAAAAAAATAGCATATTGTGATAAACTTCATTATTTTCTGCACTGATGAACATTAAACTTTCATATGTTTTAGATTCATTGCACACCAACTGAAGTAGTTTGAGCCTTTTTATTGTTTTAATATTGATGATTTTGGCAAAAAAGTAAAAAAAAAATCAAAAATCCCTGTCTCAAAAAATTAGCATATTTCATCTGACCAATAAAACAAAAGTGTTTTTAATACAAAAAAGTCAACCTTTCTTTATGTTCAGTTATGTACTCAATACTTGGTGGGGAATCATTTTGCAGAAATGACTGCCTCAGTGCGGCGTGGCATGGAGGCAATCAGCCTGTGGCACTGCTGAGGTGTTGTGGAGGCCCAGGATGCTTTGATAGCGGCCTTAAGCTCATCCAGAGTGTTGGGTCTTGTGTCTTAAACTCATCCAGAGTGTTGGGTCTTGTGTCTTAAGCTCATCCAGAGTGTTGGGTCTTGTGTCTTAAGCTCATCCAGAGTGTTGGGTCAGCTCATCCAGAGTGTTGGGTCT
>NW_013952573.1:834656-839967 GCF_001266775.1 Austrofundulus limnaeus | reverse complement strand
CTGTGAGCAGGTGCCAGGTCGTGCTGGAAAATGAAATCTTCATCTCCATAAAGCTTTTCAGCAGATGAAGTGCTACAAAAACTCCTGATAGCTGCATTGACCCTGGCCTTGATGAAACACAGTGGACCAACACCAGCAGCTGACATGGCACCCCAGACCATCACTGACTGACAACTCTTCTCGTTCTGCAGCGTTTTCTGCCACACTTTTTCCTTCCCATAGTCTTCCCATTGAGGTGCCTTGATACAGCACTCTGGGAACAGCCTATTCATTCAGAAATGTCTTTCTGTGTCTTACCCTCTTGCTTGAGGGTGTCAATGATGGCCTTCTGGACAGCAGTCAGGTCAGCAGTCTGACCCATGATTGTGGTTTTGAGTAATGAACCAGACTGGGTTTTTAAAAGCCTCGGGAATCTTTTGCAGGTGTTTAGAGTTGATTTGTTGATTCAGATGATTAGGTTAATGTCATTTAGAGAACCTTTTCATGATATGCTAATTTTTTGAGATAGGGATTTTTGGTTTTTCTTTAATTTTTTGCCAAAATCATCAACATTAAAACAATAAAAGGCTTGAACTACTTCAGTTGGTGTGCAACGAATCTAAAATATATGAAAGTTTAACGTTTATCAGTACATTACAGAAAATAATGAACTTTATCACAAAATGATAATTTTTTGAGAAGGACCTGTACCGTGTGTTGGTAATTCCCTATTGGTTGGATAAATACCGTAATCACTAATGGACCACTTGGATAAAAAGTATTTTGAATATGTGGTGATTTTTTTTCTTGTTTTTAATAGACAGTGGACAAAACAACTCATTATTGGGCTGGAGTGTGAATTGTAGACCTCTGAGTTTAAATTTGTGGTGGAACCATAAACCGTCTATATCTGGACCTCAAACCTTGGTTCCAGTAAAAACGCCCTCTACATAAATAATAGAACATTAGCCTTGCTAAACAAACAAAATACATGTCAGATAATGTTTTCAAGTGTTGACTCTTGTTGATTCACATAAATCTTACCTTGCTGCTGTAAATGTTATTTATCTAATACATTTAGTCAAGATGAGTAATTGCATGTTTAAAAGACAGGTCATGTGACACTATATATGTGAGGGGGAGTAGGCGGGGCTTAAACCAAATCCTGTTGGTTGTAAAGGCAAGAGTCTGGAGTGCAGAAAAATAAAATAATCTCTTACGGTGCTGCAAAGATACTTTATATTCTGTTTGGGTTATATTTTTCAACCTGTTCAGTTTTCTCTATTTTATGTGATTTTTTCTGAACTATTAACTCAAATTGTTGTGAAAGAGTTTGCCAAATAAGGTCTGGACTTAACAGCTACAATTTTTGTCGTCTTCTTTCTCATAGTCTTGTTTGTTTTTATTTTTTCTAATCAGTACGCAGCAAAGATACGTCAGTTGTTGGAAAAACTTCATTGGAAATGTTCGTTGACGGAGACGTTGCAGCTTGAGTGAAAGTCCAATGTGTGGTGTGTGACGTAAATGTAATCAAGGCAAAGCTTTCCACTGACGACCAGCAATTTGTTGGAAAACATGCAGAATGATCCAGACTTCATTTGCATAAAAGTCTCAGACATTCAATTCAGACCCATTTAGAGCATGATTGTGGTGCCTGCAGATGGTTTTTTTAATGCACAGGTTATGCAAATGATGCAAACACACTCTATGTGCAGTAAACGGTCACCGTCATTGATTAAAAGAACAAAGCCAGAGTGAGTATTTTTGACGTACGGGTGCAACGTTCGGTTGGACTGGATGAGATTTTGCAAACAATGGTGCGTGGCACAGCATTGAGGAAGAAGGTGGTGTTTTAAAACAAAGAGCTAATCAACAAGCTTTATACCAGCCGTCAACATCCGGTGACTCATAATTCTCAGCACAAAAGTGTTTCTACTTTAAAAACAAAGCTTTAATATTATTTATTTCCTCTAAATTTATTGTTTAAACATTCTTTTTGGTGTTACTTTTAATTGGACAATGTTTTTATGATGTCATAATCAGTCAAAAGTTCATAGAAGCTTTGATTCATGTTCGGAACAATGTGAAATCCAAACTGCAGCTAATCCTAAAACCTGAGACTCAGGATAAAAGTTAACTGATCTCAAAGGCATCGATACCTGCGGACCACGCAACAATCGGTTTTTATGATCACTATTCATAACAGCAACAAAAGTCTTTTCTGTCCAAGAATGCGGGGCCCATTGTCAAAATAAATAAATAAATAAATGAAGCAGGAGCAGCTGATACTGTAATCCTGTGGTGTCGGTTATCTCAAGATGAAAATACCGGACCGCCGCTTGTGTCTGCACACCAGGCCACTCGTGGAGTCTTTATGAATGCTCGTGTGCGCAAAAGCCCCTCAGGAGACGAAGCCGTGTGCGTCATACCACAGCTCAGCCTATTTACAGCTGAGGGTGGCTGAGAAAGAGGGGTGGAGTGGGGGCGGTGGTGGAGGGGAGGGCCCAGAGAGGTGATAGTGAGCCTTGCAGGGGGGGCGKGGGGGGGGGGGGTACAGCACAATGGCAGTTTGCAGTCAATGATCGGGTGAAATTCTAGAGAATAAAGGTTGAGAAGTAAAATAAGATAACACACAGGTGAAGATCAATGGAGAAGGAAAGGAAGCATCAGTGAGATTATTTGACCTCTCCAGAAGAGTAGCTGGATTAAAAAATTATGTTTGGGTCAGATTTATTTAGACATGCAACATTAAAAGAAACAAATCAGATTAATTTTTGAATTGTGGTTTTATATAAAGAATGTGAACAAGGAATATCTTACCCGTTGTGGATATCACTTTAAACAACCTCCATGGCTGGCTAATGGCTAGTGTGAAGAAAGCCAAGTTATTACCTCCACCAAGGGCGAGGTAATGTTTTCGGTTGCGTCTGTCTGTCTGTCATTCTGTCGTTCTGTCTGTGGACAACATTACTCAAAAACCTGTGGACGGATTGTCATGACATTTTTACCACATGTGGGTACTGGACCAAGGAACACACCTTTGAATTTTGATGATGTTCCGGATCACGATGCGGATACAGGATTTTTTTTTCTTTTAACATTCTAAGATCGGCAAAGCTGTGATGCTTTCACAGGGCTTCTGTAAAAAAACAGTGACCTGGATTTGACAGCACGAACTTCAGACTTTCTAAAAGTAATGTTACAATCACATTTAATGATGAATAATTTTTGCCATAATATGCACATTTACAGAACGTTTTGTGACCAGGAAGTGCGTGACTGCACCACGAAACCCATTTTCCCCATTTCCTCAAACACACCATATTTCCAAAACAACCAATCAAAACAGTTTCTCGCTACTAGGCTTGTAAACAGAGAGCTGCCGCCAGGCCTCAAGGGAGCCAGGAAGCACTTTATAAAGAGAGTCAAACCATTACAAACTCATACAAGGGGATAAAACAGATGCTTTACATGGTGAAATGTGACTGATGAAAACTTAGGAGCTTAATCCGACACCAGTTTGATGATGAATAACSTCGGGTGACGAGTCTGACTTTTTTTTTTCACATTGGACTCTACCGAGAAGAAATCCCGTGCATACTGCCTGCTTAAATGTTCGCTATGTCAGAACTTGTTCGGCAAATGTGTTTCCATCTCTGCTTTTGCACATTAACTCTTACAGGATGGGGGAAATTGGTCTTGGCGGAGGTTTCCACTCTCAGAGTGCTTCAAGTTTTTTTTTATTGTTTAGTCTTACATCCACACAGAAACAATGTTTAAGAAAATCTAAATGATCTAAAAACTCTTAAATCCTTAAATGTCACTTTGGGTTTTTACACAGACAGCTTTAACACACCCTTTTCAAAACTATGATGTCATAAGCCCTCTTCACACAGGATAAGCATTATCTGGAGACCCAGTGTAAAAAATAAAATACTCCCTGATGTCTGTTTTTTTATATGTGGCACTTTTTCACAAGATAACCAAAGCCTGAGATTTTCCTGAAATTGACAGACCTCTCCTGAATGTGATGTTGAAGCCTGGTTAGTTGACGTGTTGAAAACGGCGAGGGTGAGCATGTCAAAAGTGCCCCGCAAGGCTGCACGTGCCACGCATCATTTAAACAGTTTGTTCGTCCAGCTTTTGCTCTCATATTTACAACATTTCATAAGTGATAAAGTGTTCTACTGCATGTCCTTGTGGAGAATACTACAACAACGTGAGTGCCAAGTATAAACACCTCCACAGCTGGTGAGGGTGCACGCACCCGGTGCCAATACCCATTACCAGTCGGGTTTTGCCGGCAGATGCTGTTTCTTTTTTATGGCAAAAGCTTTGTTTAGTGTACAAAACAGTGCTGTGTTTACAAGGATATTTTTAGAAACCACAAATAAAAAGATTGAGGGAAAAAAAGTTCCTGTGTGGATGAGGGTTTGTAGGCAGCCATGAATAGTTGTAAGTGAAAATAGTGGAGCTAGCTGCTAAAACTAGCACTTCCCAGGAGCAAAATAAAAAAAGACAGAGAAATGAAGTACTGCACAACTGATCATGGTGTAACAGTTACATGTGACATTAATTTTTTTTTTTAAAGAAAGAAGTTATTTTACAATAATAGAAATAGCTGCCATCAGACTAGCCATTAGCTTGTCAATCCAGTTTAACAGGGCCAGTTCCAAAAATATATATATAATTTCATTTAATGCAAATGCTTTGAAACAAGCTTTACACCACAGTTAACTTTGCATTGCATGATTATTTTGGCAGAAATATTAGCTGTTAACTGTTAGTCATCAGTTTGGTCTAAATTTAAGTCTGTTGCTGCTTATGATAAAATGGACTCTTTGACGTGGAAAAGATGTGTGAATGTGTCTTAAACTTTTAATGAAGTAAGTGAACACATCAAATCAAATATTTTTGTGACTGAAAACAAGAAAACATCGTCATGGGTTCATCATCTGGGCACGGCAATTTTATCTAAGACCAGTCACTGGTTGTCATAAGTGTAAAACCACAGTTTGTTTTCTTCATTTATTTAATGATGAGGCAAGTACGTGACACTGCAGCCGTCCAGATGGGAAGAAAGTTGTGAGTTTTATCCCTGCAGGTGGTTGTGCACCTTGTGATCCTAATCTTGTCCATATGGCCTCGCAGCTGAACTCTTAAAGCCGGATAACCGTCCTCAACTTCACCAGAAACAGCAGAAAAAAGGAAGAAACTACACATAAATATGCATCTTCATGGCTAATTATCATTAAAGAAGTTACCATGAGATGAACAGCCTTAATTACACACACACACACACACACACACACACACACACACACACACACAC
>NW_013952573.1:826472-832583 GCF_001266775.1 Austrofundulus limnaeus | reverse complement strand
CAGGTCACATTTAAAATGTAATGTGAACGTTCACACAAAAAGATCGGATTTTTTCAAAAAATCGGAACTGAGCATTAAGACCTGCAGTGTGAACGTAGCCTTTGAAGTGCTGGACTGCGGGTACCATCCATATTGTTCTCAAAAAACACGTGTGAAGTTGAATTTTGAATGCCGTCTTCAGCAGTATTAGCAGCGTTAGCATTTGCTTTTGGCGCAGGATGATGATGTCATAACAAATACCAACAGCTTTATTACTTAGCTGTAACATTTAAGATTTAATTTTTACACTTGGTTTTACATATAACATTTTCTACAAAATAGCTAAATGTAAGATCAGTGAGCTAAACAACAAAATAATGTGAGTGGAAATTTAGGATTTTACATTCAGAAAGTGAGTTAAATAATGAAAAATGTGTTTGTGACATTTTTAAACATTTTATCATACACTTGGTGATCCATAGATATTGATACATCGCTTTTACTTCTAAATATTGAGTGGGTTTAAAGAGTTATTCCAAACTATCAGCTTGATACAAAATAATAAAATGCAACTCATACAACACACAGCAGTGTTTTGTTTTATAGACCCCCTTCATCCACTTTAATTACTAATTTTTTAACTACTTAATCAGTTATGGATTCTACTTTTTGCTTGTTTGCTTAAAGGACCAGTTCAAAATAACATATTGTTTTCCCACTGTTAAATTTGACTTATTTGTTTTTTATTTGCTGGGGAACAGAATTATGTTCCTAATAATCACACAGTTAATTATTGTATGTGGTGAATGAAGTAGCTGTATAGAAATCTGTCTTAGGCTCAACACAAATCTTTTGTTCTCAGCTTCCTCTTTCTCTGCACGAGATCAATTTTGCAACCACTGCACATGCACAAAAACACACACATGCACACCCACACACAAACACACACAGCTCAGTTCACTGCTCATCTCTCTGTCCCTGCCAGAGATTCTCATGCCCCAGAACAACAAATCCAGTAATTTCCTGTAGAGTTGCGAGAATGTGGGATCACTCAGTTCTTACAAACTTTTTTCTTTCTTTTTTTTTCAAGTTTCATTTTGTTGTGCTGAACTCCCTCTGATTTTCCTGATTTAGGGGATCAAACTGGACATACTGAGCACAAAATCAGAAAAACACATGTTCTAAAAACACCAACACATGTGGGAAGATGTTTTCTTTTTATGTTGCATTACGTCTACCACCCTGCAAGACTTTACTCTAAGTTGAAGTTATGAGATGAGAGCTGCTCTAGGGAGAAATATAAACTAATTTTTGATTTTAAAATGACATTCTGCAGGGAAAAAACTCAGACAGAGGAAATGAATGAGGATAAAGCCTTGACTTTAAACAGTTTATATTTGATGGAGGAAGTACAATATTTTGACTCATGCCTGACATCTCCATTTTTATTTCCAAAACCAACTTGTAAAAAAGCCCTTGAATACATATTTTTAAGACAAATAAAGGATTAACTTCATTGAGAGATTATTGTAGTGTTATTGCAACTCCTGGCCTAAAATGCTGCACAATCTTAGGAAACATAATTTCCTGATACCTAACACAAAACAACTATTCACTGGAAGGTCAAATACTGCCAATGTATTCCTGACATTTATTTAGAAAATATTACCATCATCACAACAACATTTAAATGACAACAACGAGAACAAAAATAAGCCATCAAACTTTGCATTATCATCTTATGTAACTGCTGGCCTTGGGTCAAAATGACCCACAAGGCCTCAGTTTTAATACGAAACTCATTTTGATCCAAGAGCAGCAGGAGGGTTAAACCAATAAAATATCAAGACATGATGGACATTTCTGTTTATCTACTCCACATCATGTTACATTAGGACTATCCTGCCGCTACCTGCACTAATTCTGCCAAAAATAATCATATTATGCAAAACTGAGAGCTGTGAAAAAGTTTGAAATGAAACTAATACAGATTGTAAGATTAAGGTTGTTTTATGATCTTGGTGCTACTTGGACTTGTTATTAACTAATCATTAAACTCTTATTTTTCCATTGGTGTTTCAAAAAGCTGTTTAAGATGTTTTTTTGTTTAACAATTCTTCAAAACCCCAGTTCAAAGTATCTGAACTACTGCCTTTGTGCCTCAGGAAAACCTAACCTTTTTAAATGAAACCAATGGAAGCTCTTCTTCTTTTTCCTTTTCTTCTTGACACCTGTTCAAAGTTTAAAATTGTTCCTTAAAAAATTGCAGGAATCAAAGCTTTTTAAAAACTGTCTCCTTTCAGATTTAACATTAAATGGGACATATCATATAAAACCCAATTTTTTAGCTATTAAATGTGTTTTGTTGTGTACTTGGAGTCTAAGAGTGCAGAAAATTTTAATTTAGTCTCTCTCTTGGTGTTACGCAAATATGTTTATATTCAGTTGGGGGCTTGTGGAGTTACAATAGGGAGAAATTCAGACCAAAACATTGCAGTTCCACTTTATATAGACCCCAACTGAATGATTTAAATGTGAAAAAGAAGGATTTAAAGACATGATATGTTTAATTTAAAGCCTAAATAAAATATCCTAAACCATTTTTTTGCTCTCTCATTTGACCTAAAACCTCATACGTGCACTTTTGATAAACAATCAGTCATCAGGCTTCAGAGGCGGCCTCTGTTTGGATGTTTTGCTCGGTTGCCATGGCTGTGGTTGAGATAAAAGCCACCAAAAGATAATTTGACACAATTCCCTCTCTGTTCTCCGTCCAACTTGACCTGCTCTCTCCGCCCGACACCCAGCCACCCACTTCAATGATTAACCCAAGATAAGCTGCAGTACAAAGCCCCCCTCTCATTGCCTTTTACCCTCCCACAAACCGTTCTTTCTCACTCAGTTTGTTTTCTTCCTCCACTTTCTCTAAATTGGTCTGCAAACTTTAGACACTTGGGGCAGGAAAGTGTATAGGATGTCGGCAGAATAAGCTTATTTAGCTTCAATCCACGGTCAAACCTGAAAATGTGTGTGACAGCGGCTTTGGAAAAAGTGCAAACCAACTCCAAATTAGCATAAATTCAGCACTAATTGCTGCAAAATTATAATTAAAATAGATTCTGTGGAGCTCCTACCACCTCGCTGACGTCAAGAAAGAGTACGCAGCCTTCTTAAAGAGTTTTCCTCCTCTTTTTTTGTTTTTTTGGTTCGTATTATTCCTCCTACAGTGTGAGCCAAATATCATTATCTCAGTTTGATACTCCCTGTGTATAATTAGTGTCATGCACATGTGGTGGCATTCCTGCAGCGTTAATGATGCTCTGCAGGTTTTAAGACGAAGGTGCTGAGTGGAATTATAAATATGTACCCTGGATGGAGTGGTCGGGTGGGTGGCTAAGCCTCAAAATGACTTGTTTTTTTTTTATTTGAGCAAAATATGGACTCCCTTCACAAAGTCCCTCTAAGTTTATTCCGTATTCCTTCAAATCAGCTGCTCTTTCAGAGATATTAGACTCACTGTCACTTCCCTTCTCCTCCACTGCCTCGTTCTCCTCCTCCTGTTTCATGGGAGTGACCGTTGCGCTGTTTTATCAAAAGGAAGAAAAGGCAATGATGTCAGCAGACTGCGTCAATTTCTCAGGGGCACGTTTTTACCCCCCCACTTCTCCTCTTAGCCAGACTGAAGCCTTCGATCGACATCAGCGCTATCTAATCCGTGCCATCGACACGTTGCATTTTTTCACATGCACGTCAATTTCCTCCTCCTGTTTGATTTGGGGGGGGGGGGGGCATGGTTGCTGTGCACATGTGGAGTTAAACGGATGCAGACAGATGCAAACAATAGACAGCCACACACTCGTGCAGTCTTTGGGGAAAGCAGTGTGTAACCTTGAAATGTATCATTAAAGGGTATTTTCCCCCTCTTGTTCAATCATTGATTTATTTCTGCTGTGCTTGAACCAATCCATCATGGTCTCCCTGAGGGTCCTGACGTTTCGGTGGAAACAAAACAACCGATTGTGACCATTTTTGTGCGTGTCGTGTGTTTTACGATGCATGTTTCCTGTTACGGATTCACAAACAAAGTCATGTGTTCCTGCATGTTGGCTCTTTCAGTGAAATGAGTCGTCTGTGGTTTGCATTCAGTTTTGACTGCATCACAGAGTGGCACAAACACTGAGCTCAGTGCAAGAGCGCGAGTTCGCTTTTCAAAGTTTTTCAGCGACGCAGGGTGGAGGGAAATGCGTCAGCGACTTATTAGATTTGTCGCTTTCGCCGATTTGACGCTGACGCCCGGCCTGATTGTGAAAACGTTGTGCAGAATTACGTCTTCAGATGGGAGTTTGCCTCTCGGAGCAAATGTGAGGAACGTTTAATGGGCTGAATTTATTCATGTCGAACTCGTGCAGTTTCCACCGCTTGAGTCCAAGAGTTAGCTAGGTTCAAAAAATGTTGGATTAACTCTTCCTGCAAGAAACTCCTTGTTGATAGCTCATCTTTTACTAAAGTAATGACCTCAGGACTTAATGAACAAAGTTGTGTTTGCATCTGGTAAACAGAAATGAACACTTAACACTGAACTCTTCATCAATGTCTAAAGCTGTCATCTGTTGCCACATTTCACTTCTCTGCTCCAAATGCTAATACACTATGTAGCCTCTTAGCTTTCCATTTGAAAAATGGACATCACATGGTCTGTAATAACAAATTAAATAACAACTCACTGGTTAAATGGATTGCAGTTGACTGTAGTAATTACAATAACATTATTTTGCATATATTAATCATAATATCTACACTTTTATACTCATCGTTTTGATTATAATTTTATTTGCATATTGACTTTGCATTAATCTGCACTAACAATAAAATGGAATAATAAATAGGACAGAAAACCTATCCAAACCAATGCATCTCAAAATACAGACTTTGAACATACAGATTAGCTACAGTAAAAAGGTCAACAGTGAATCGATGTGTGCATCCAGATATTGGCTTTGTAGGGCAAGTTAAAGTTTCTACTTGTATGTTTGTTTGTTCTGTGTTATCTATTAGATTTCTGGGTAGCCTGCTTTGTTACGACATAAGGTTAGTTGGGCAAAGGATATTTTATAAAAAAAAAGCACAGTATGCWGTCAAGTTAAACTTATGTGGCTCAATGTGTTAAATAAATAAAGAAGTGCAATCCAAGCATGAGCTCAGATAAGAATCAGCATAAAGGCTGGTTGTAAGTCAGTGTTACCTTTCAAAAAAGCAATGTAGATGTGAAGTCATATTCTTTATAAAAGTTCCATATGATAATGATGTGTTAAATTTTTAAGTATGGAAGGTGTATTTTTTTACCCAGCCATGACCTCAAAATCCAATATGGCTGCCTTGTAAATAAAAACGGTGATAACCGCTTTGATCAGTCATATTTTTTTTATTTCAGCGAGGATCTGTATTATTATGGCTTTTATAAATAGTTTTCTAACCTCTATTAACAAACATGTTGCAAACATGTTTAAATGCAAAAAAGACAATATTTTATCACTGGCTTTTAAAGTTAATAAAACAAGTAATGCATTTTCAGGATCCAACTCCCAGGATAAATAAAACGCAGCACAAACCTACCTAAATCTCTGATTTTTTTTCTCATCAGAAATGCTGTTTATTTCGTTGTGAATGTAAGGTAAACAAAGCACAAAATTGCTTGCAGAACACCCAACTTAGGGTTAGGCTACAGCTTGGTCCCAAAATATGATATGATCAAAACTGTGGTCACTTTTCTATTGTTTTATGCAGCCTAATTTAAGATAATTAGTGATTAATGCTTCAAATAATTGATTCATACTATCAATAACTTAAAATCTTAAGACCAGTCAAAAAAGTGCAAGAATTTGCATTTTGCACTATTGGATCTTAAGAAGGTTCTAAGTAGAGCTTCACAATGTTAAAAGAAGAAATCAGTGCAAGAGACAAGAACTTTTGAGCAGGAAATTTTCTGAAAACTGCATTTACACTCAAACATGGTTTTTTTTTTCAGCTGATCAAAAGTTTAAGACCATAGCTCAAAAAAAAAAATCAAAATCCCCCAAAACAGAAATCAAAGTGTCAACAAAAGGACTCAGTAATGAGTAGCTCCACCATTCT
>NW_013952573.1:808118-824038 GCF_001266775.1 Austrofundulus limnaeus | reverse complement strand
AGAATGGTGGAGCTACTCATTACTGAGTCCTTTTGTTGACACTTTGATTTCTGTTTTGGGGGATTTTGATTTTTTTTTTTGAGCTATGGTCTTAAACTTTTGATCAGCTGAAAATAATCATGTTTGAGTGTAAATGCAGTTTTCAGAAAATTTCCTGCTCAAAAGTTCTTGTCTCTTGCACTGATTTCTTCTTTTAACATTGTGAAGCTCTACTTAGAACCTTCTTAAGATCCAATAGTGCAAAATGCAAATTATTGCACTTTTTTGACTGGTCTTAAGATTTTGATCAGGAGTGTACTAAAATAAATAAATTGCTGTTCATGGATTTTGTAAACAATAGAACTAAAATACTTTAATGAAAAGTAACTTACTGGTATGTTTGCTAGCTAACCTGAGATGTTAAACAGGTTTTTGTTTAAGCAGAAAACAGATTTGTACCAAAAAGTTTGCAAATTTTGCAAAAACAGAATGATTCTAAATACTTTTTCATATATTTTTTCCAGTCTGAATTATTTTCATCTAATTGATTGGTTTTAACTTGAGTGATTTTGTTCATTCGTGTTCTACAAAAGGTTTATGAATTACATCCCCTTCTTTCTTGGAGAAATATTTGAAAACAGCAGAGCCACGTTTGTGTTGCTGTCCGTTTGATTACACTTATTTATGACTCATCCAAAGCAAAAGAAAATATTTCCAACTGTTTCCTCAAACTTAATTAGAGCTTGGTTGTTAAAACTGCTTCTAAGCTTCTGCAGGTTGATTCTGAACATTCAGATTAAACTGAATTGCACTCAGTTACCATAAAGGGCAGAATTCCAGAGACAGATGACAGTTTTCCATTCTGATCGTCCTCTCAGCATCGGCTGAGGTCTGACTGTGAGCCTGCTGAAGCAGCCCTGCAGAAGTGAGCTGGAGGGGAAGTGGAAGGGAGTGTGAGGTAACCCATTAGCTGGTTAGAGCTGTCAGAGGGGCTGTGACCGCACACACAGAGCGTTTGTGCTGCATTTACGTCAGACAGCAGCTGTGGTTCAACCCTCCTCCCCTCGGCACTATGAGAGTCGGCCAAACTGGCTTTAGGAGTGGAAAAGAAAAACAGGGCACCAAGCCGCGTTGTTTACAGACACGGTGACACGCTCAGCAATGCACACAAATGAGATTTAAGTGGTTTCTTGTGGCATTTTCACAGAAGTGCCTGAGAAAGCCCGACACACACCTAAAACTTTCATATCTGATCCATTACATCTGCTGTAATCCAGTTTGGCATTAAGATGCACACAGCAGAGTGATTATAACAGGTGTCATGTCATGTTTTAAACAGGATTAGGCTGGCTTCAGTTTGCATACGCAGCAGCAAATATCTGCACGAGGGTGTGAAATCACCCGGCTGCAGACTCATAAATGGTGCTTATTGCTTTAATTAGGGAGCGGACGAAGTGACGTCTGCAAAGTGCATTTCTTTCTCCAACTTTTAATTGGCGAAAAGTGCTGAAGCTACTAAAGGTTAAAAGGGAAGAAAAACTAAACAAAACAGTTATTAACAAAAAAAATTATCTGTTTCAGGTAAAGCCATCTGCATCAGCTGCTTTTAACTTGTTTTTTTCTCACTTTCCTCTTTCTGATGCAAAACCAGAATCATGCCAGAGCTGAATTTTTATGGTCCTTTGTCAGAGTTAGTGACGTGTGCAGGCATTGGTGTGTGCGCGCCCTTTACTGGCAGAGCTGAAACCGTTCTCTAACTAGGTCACTCTCTTTTGAATGCAGTGCCCTGCACAATTATAGCTTAATCAATTATGCACACATGCAACTTCAGAAGCTTTATGAGCTCAAATTACCCTCTCATTGTTAAACCCTGTGCTAACATTAGCATGCTAACAGTCACATGTTCACTGCGTCCAAATCCAGGGGCTACGTCCTTCGAAAGTCAATTTTGTCGGCCACTTACGTCACTGTGCCGAGCCGAAGGCTGTCCAAATTCAGACACCCCCAATTATGGCCCACAAATGCCTCCTCCTCTTTTCTCCGATTTGAGGGACAAATCCGGTGGATCCTCTCGAGCCACCCTATCATTGTGGGCCGACCGGAGATTTTTGTTTTTTTCTTTTTGGATGGTAATGGCGGACAAAGGGAGAGACAGAAGTACAGTTTTAAATAAAAATCTGGTGGTATAAAAACTGAATGTTTAAAGCAGTTGTGCTGTTTATGCTTTTGTCATTTTAGACATGTTTTTTAATATTGTTCTTGTCAGAATTCAAATGGCAAAATAAACAAGCATGTATGGTGAGTCTCCTTGTTCTTCAAGTATTGCCTTTAAGATAATTTAGTTATTTTAAAATATCAATACTACTAATATGTTGATATTTTTTTAAATTTCTTTCTGTTTTTGCTTTTGTTTAGCACGGTCACGATTGCTAGGCGAAAGCAACTTTGTTCTTGTCTTCGCTCAGACTAGCTATTAGCTTGCCAGTCGAGTCAGAAATAAACTTTATTTCTCCTAAACGAGGTCACTCAACAAAGCTATCTGTCACAGGTAAGATATTGATTGCTCATTTTTCCACAAAACTTCACTTCAGAAAACCCTAAGTGTAATTTCAGCATGAAAATGACCAAAGTGCAGTATAATGTCTGTAGATAGACATTTACCATTATTGTACAAATATAAAAATGTCTTTGTTAAATTCTAATAATAATTTAATAACAAATGTTGTTGTAGTTTTTTTTTTTCTCAGTGGTCATTTAAGAATGTCATCAGTATTATTTTTTATTATCATTATTAATATGAAATCATATTTTTTTTTCCTACGTTATGGGTGAGTTTGTAATCATTTTGTCTGTGTAGTAATTTGTTTGTTGGCACAGTATGTTGAACATTCAAGAATACCATAACATGGTTTCTATTGCACATTGTGGGATTAAATAAGTGTTCACTTCTTCCTGCTCCYTTTCAAACAGAAAAGTAGTGGTATTTGGGTTCTTGGTTATGTATAAATAAATTTTATCTTTTTTTTGTTCTACTGATTATTTTTTAATCCATTTGAAATCAATTTTTAAATTAAAAAAATAAAAATATATATAAATAATTGCTACTAGAAATGAAACAACCACTTTTTTAAAAGAAGCAGCAACTTATATGTACATAAAGTCTTGATAAATGAAGGAAAAGCTTGAATTTACTCTGGTGTCACATGAACTGATGTCACCTGAAGCTTTGCGGCTGCAGGGCCTCCTTTTTTCCTCTGAGGGGCCCCACACTGATTGTGTAAATGACAAACGGCCTCCTCCCGCCGTTTTATCTCTGTCGTCCTTTCTTTTTGAGACAAACAAAGACAGATGCGGCCTCTGATCTAACGTAATCTAATGAACACATGCTGCAGTCCCAAATGCTCCACAGTCTATTGCAGACAAAGACTTGTGTCATGCAGACAAATTAACAACGTGACGAGAAACATTTCACTGCCAGAGAGCAGATGGTATAACGGTGTGCTGCAGTAAAGCATCCTTCCTCTCTGCAGAGAAACAATGAATCACATCAAACCACATATGGTAACACAGCTGACAAGAGAACATTGTTTCATAACAAGGAGTTTTCAGTTCTATTAAGAAGTGGTGAGTCCATGGTGTTCATCTGACAGGTGTTTTTACTGAAACACCGACGCAGAATACAGCACTCTCCTTGACCTTAACCCTCAACAAAGTGTTGTATGAAAAAATGCTCCAGGGTGCTAACAGACCACAACACGCACCATCCCAGAGCATTCCGAGGCATCACCTTCTGAGTATAACAATAAAAAAATTAAGATTACCAACGTCTCAATGCTACAACAGGGGAACCAACTCAGATTTGGGGTCGGCCCTGTGCCACAAAAAGTTATGCTGGAATATTTCAACAGATTTGTGTTGTTTTATAAATAATACTTTTACTAAAGCTTTTACATGTTAGTATTCATGTCACAATTAATTCATGTGGTTGAAGCAGAAACTGTTAAAAGTCAGAAAAGTGACTTATGTTGAAGAAAGGTCATGAGAAACAAACAGAGGTGTCAAAAATATTCATATTCGAAACTTAAGCAGAATAGCAACAGCAATAGCAATGTAGTAGGGTTTTAAAATACTGTTCTGGAAATAGAAATATCAACTTAAGCTTTTTATTCAAGTAAAACTACTTAAAGTATGAAAGTAAAAGTAATGTAAGGAAAAACATAAAGGATATACAGGTGCTGGTCATAAAATTATAACATAAAAAGTTGATTTCAGTAGACTTATTTGGTGTTTTCATTAGTTGTCAGTTATAACCATCAAAATTAAAAGAAATAAACATTTGAAATACAGCGGGTAAAATAAGTATTGAATACGTCACCATTTTTCTCAGTAAATATATTACTAGAGGTGCTAATGACATGAAATTTTCACCAGATGTTGGTAACAACCCAAGTGATCCATACATACAAAGAAATCAAACCATAAATGTCCAGAAATGAAGTTATTTGTAATAATGTGGAATGGCACAGGGGAAAAGTATTGAACACACTTACTGAAATTTATCTAATACTTTGTACAAAAGCCTTTGTTGTCAATGACAGCTTCAAGACGCCTCCTGTATGGAGAAACTAGTGGCATGCATTGCTCAGGTGTGATTTTGGCCCATTCTTCCACAAACAGTCTTCAAATCTTGAAGGTTTCGTGGACCTCTTCTATGAACTCTGATCTTTAGTTCTTTCCATAGATTTTCTGTTGGATTCAGGTCAGGTGATTGGCTGGGCCATTCCAGCAGCTTTAGTTTCTTTCTCTGAAACCAACTGAGAGTTTCCTTGGCTTTGTGTTTGGGCTCATTGTCTTGCTGAAATGTCCAGCCACGTTTCATCTTCATCATCCTGGTAGATGGAAGCAGATTTTTTATTAATAATGTCTCTGTACATTTTTCCATTCAGCCTTCCTTCAATTATTTGAAGTTTGCCAGTACCATATGCTGAAAAACAGCCCCACACCATGATGTTCCCACCTCCAAACTTCACTGTTGGTATGGTGTTTTTGGGCTGATGTGCAGTGCCATTTGACCTCCAAACATGATGTGTATTCTGGCATCCAAACAGTTCAATGTTGGTCTCATCTGACCAGACTATATTCTCCCAGTATTACACAGGCTTGTCTAAATGTTGTGCAGCAAACTTTAAAGGAGCTTCAACATGCTGTTTCTTCAGCAGTGGAGTCTTGTGTGGTCAGCGTGTATACAGGCCATTGTGGTTCAGTGCATTACTTATTGTTTTCTTTGAAACAATTGTACCTGCTAATTCCAGGTCTTTCTGAAGCTCTCCACAAGTGGTCCTTGGCTCTTAGACAACTCTTCTGATAATTCTTTTCACTCCTCTGTCAGAAATCTTGTGAGGAGCACCTGGTCGTGATCGGTTTATGGTGAAATGATGTTCTTTCCACTTCTGAATTATGGCCCAACAGTGCTCACTGGAACCTTCAGAAGTTTAGACATTCTTCTGTAACCGATGCCATCATTATGCTTTGCAACAATAAGGTTGTGAAGGTCTTGAGAGAGCTCTTTACTTTTACCCATCATCAGATGGTTCTTGTGTGATACCTGGCCATCATTTGGGACTGAACCAGCTGATATTAACTTGCACTGACAAGGGGCAGGCTTGCTTTCTAATTACTGAGAGAGTTCAGCTGGTATTTTGTCTTTCCACGCCTTTTTACACCTCCCTTTCTTCATGTGTTCAATACTTTTTCCCTGTGMCATTCCACATTATTACAAATAACTTCATTTCTGGACATTTATGGTTTGATTTCTTTGTATGTATGGATCACTTGGGTTGTTACCGACATCTGGTGAAAATTTCATTATAATTTGATGACCAGCACCTGTAAGCGTGGGCCGTGCCACAGGTGTGATGGATCGTTCAAAACAATCGGGTGTCAGAATGGTCCACAAGCAAATTCACTCTCTCCGGGAGATGCCACATACTGTATCTGGAAACTTTTTCTGACCAATGTCAAATAATGAAATGAAAACAACAGAAATTAAATACCTTTTTGCTTTTTTAAAATGGAAATAATAGAAAGTTCAGATAACTGCCTGAAAATGTAAGTACAACCTTAATTCCAATGATGTGTAAAACATAGATAAAAACAGAATATGATTTGCAAATCACATGTTCAAACAGATAAACTTTTTTTTTGCAAATATTCACTCATTTTGAATTTGATGCCTGCAACACATTAAAAAAAGAAATCTGGGACAGAGGTCATGTTTACCACTGTGCTCCATCCCCTCTCTTTTCAACAACACCAAAGCCTCTGCAGCACATTTAAGATGCCATTTATATCATTCAAAACTAATGTTGCCATTCTCCAAACATGACTGTCTGTTGTTGCACCCCCCCCCCCGAACAACAAGTGTTAAAGGAGCATAACAACTGCAACTTGAACTTTGAAYCTCATTTTAACCAAAAAGATTTCAAAGATTTAATCACCCACTAAATGAGAGCTCATGTGTGAAAAATGTTTAAGTGAAATAATTTAGAAAAGGCAGATCACCTGCAGAGAGATGGGAGAGCAAATATTACCTGAACTCACTGTGAAAATGTTTGTTTCCAGACACATTATTTGCAGATTGCCCAACAACTGCAGCAGAGGTAATATTTTCTTCTCATTACTTTAAGTTAAAGTTGTGACAACTCAAGTTCAGCTAATGACGTTAGAAGATTTCAGTCTTCATTAAATTGAGCTGATTTAAATCTAATTTATCTGCCACCGTTATAAATCATGTCAGGACTTGGCATAATCAAGTGCAGACTATAAAAGCACTGCAGTTTTGAGAAAATAGAATGAAGGAAGTAAGATGTCTTGAAAAAAATGCCCACCACCCTCTGCATGACAGAGCTTTAAACAAAGATGTTGCTCAAACTGTAAGTATGTGTTCAAGTTACAAGTTATTTTACTGTTTATATTTCTTCACCAAATGTGACAACACCAGCTGTGTGTTAATTTATACAAAGTGGAGGCTAAAATAAAGATTGCATCATCAGAGTTTTAGCTAGTAGTCCAAACTTATTAGTTTGATGGAACGGAGGACTTCAGTCCAGGGAATTAAATTATGGAATAATCTGGAGGCATGACATTAAAAATGCCAGATCAATGTTTGTATTTAAGAGAATGATAAAGGTTAATTTGTTGGAGAAATATGTATGGGTATGAAATGTACGAATTGTTGCTCAAGAAGGAATTAAACCTTCATTGTTTTTTTTTATTTTGTGTAGGTTTTTGTAAAATGAAGATTGTTTTTAATTGAATTTTTTTATTTGAGAAAAAGGGGCAGAAATCATAAGATTTTTTTTTCTTCTGCTACCTTTCATTTAATTTATGATTTGCATTATTGTATTAGAATTTATGTTGTTTTGTTTTAAATGAATAAACTTTATGAAATAAAAAAACATTAGAAATAAACAGTTACAACATGTTTATGTTTGCTGTGAGATTTAAGAAGGCTGAGCTGCCATCTCAGCCCAGAGCTGACGCAGGAAGATTGTAATCTGTAATCTTGTTCAGTCTGGAGTGTAACTGTGTGTGTGTATGTGTGAGTGTGTGTGTGCGAGAGAGAGAGAGAGAGAGAGAGAGAGGCTGACGGTGCTTACAGCACGCTGCCACCTGAGGCAGAAATGGATTTACAGCAGAACTGAACTCTGGAGCCTTTGGGAAAGATTTTTACCTTTGACCTAAACAAAGAAAGGAAGACTGGCTGAGATCCTGGAACTTATTGGGACACGTGTTCTTCTCATTACATCCTGTTTAACCTCCAGCTGAATGGGTTAAAATGGTCCCAGAGGCCTCAGTTTGAAAACTGGGGCTTCAGGGAGGTAAAATATTCCGCAGCATACCCCGTTTTGTGCTTTCTTTACAATATCTGCCATAACATTACATTCATCTACACAAAACAGCTATATCTTGATGAATGTTTTCATTGTTTTAATAACTTGTATACAATTTCTATTACAAAAAAAAACGGATCACACTGAAAGGATTAAACATATATCAACATGTTGCTGAAACACAAAAATTAATTAGGATTAGTTCAGCTTGGCTTGAAGTTGCTCTGCGGCTTTACGCAAGAACAATAAACAAAGACAGAGTGTTTTATCACTTGTTTTCCATCACATTCACTACTTTACATCAGACTGTGTTGGGAACAATTACGCAACTAACCAAACCAGAAAACAGAGTTTGTGTTGAAGATTGTTGAGACATGTTTTCTTTAACATGTTGTATGATCCCATTTGTCTACTAAATCGGGGTCAGAATAAGGAAGGATGATAGCTGCAAAACTCTAAAACGAAAATGTTTTTGTTTTTATTTCTGTTGAATTTTTAGGGAGGAAAAAAACACAACCAGATTATAATATACAAATGTAAACAAATCATTTTCTTAAGGTTCACCAATAAAAAAATAAAAATAATGGACCTGCTGTTTTTGTACTCTCATTCATTCTGTAAAATATTTTACTTTTTAACTTTGATTATTTTTGCCTAAAATTACATTTCATAATGAGCTTTTATTTTAATAGGTCAAAAAGCTTTGTACAGTGTTTCGATGAGGAAGTAGATCTGGTATCAGTGTGTTATTTGAAGTTCCTTGTGTGAACCCTGACATTTCAGAACGATTGTGTTTGCAAAAGGAAAGGGGGACCTGGTAAATATATTAGATGGTGGGGGGAGGGAGCGCATGTCCTAATGTCATGGTTGGTTAATGTAGTTTTGAGTGTTAGCTTGTACAAACCTCAAAACCCAACAATACTCATAGATTTTTTTTACGTAAGAGTTCTTTACATAAACAAAGAAACTATATCTGACATAAAATATGCCAACATTGAAAATTATTTTTCTGTTTTGTGCTAGCCTGAGCTCTCCAGCTTTTTACAGTTTGTAGAAAAAATAGTGACCAAAAATCAATTGCTTTGAGGTAAAACTGTTCAACAAACTCAACAAAGATACACCGCGAGAAAAAGAGAGGTGGATGTTGTGCTTGGAGTACAACGTCATATTTTACCTCAGTATTTGTCAAATGGATTATGACCATTCTTGTGTTTGCTAATGTTGGTTAGCTGTGGCAGCCATCTTGACTCAAAATATCAGCTAAGTACCTCTTTGTTCTGGGGGAGTTTTAAGGGGGGGGGGGTATTATGTATTTTCCAGGCAGTTCAATATACAATCAAGTATGTTACACTGTTTATATCAAAAATAGATTTGACTTTGTAACATAGCCTCTTCAAACACCTTGAATTTGGTCTCTGTCACTTTAAAAATCTCCTACCATTTCTGACATTCCCCCTTCTGCACATCTTCACAACAATGCTTCAGGGGAGGGGTGCTCTGTGGGGCGGGAGCTCAGCTGCAGACTGAGCTACAGGGTGGAGCATTGTATAAATAGGCGGTGCTTTGTACCAGCAGACGTTCTGGCAGCGCCACATGAGATTTAAAGGAGACTAATTATGGCTCCTAGAAATGTTTATGGTATGTCTTGTGCTATCCAGACCATGTTCATTCAATTTAATGCACAAAATAATTCTCAGATAATAAAATTTCCCATTTTCTAGTTCTGCCTGCTCTGACTTCCGTTCAGAAGAGCTGTTTATGTTAATGAGCTCTGTTGGTAAYGCCCTCCAAAAATCTGTTGACATTAACTCCGCCCTCCAAAGCCAGCGTTTACGTTAGCATGGCTAATAATAGCAGAAGCTCCGTTGTACAACTGTATACCCTGAGTCAGACCCAGAGAGAGTCGTGGTCGCAGCTTTTTTTTTCTCCCCCTCCTCTGCTCTGCCCTCACTCTGCATGCTGTTACCAGAGCAGGGAGCGGCAGTGGTCAAAATACCTCAGAAACTTGAATAAATAGGCTTTAACAAGGCTTTAATAAGCTAAACAATAGAGGTACATGAGAAAATGTGTTCATAACGAATGAAAATAAATAATTAAATAGTATCCATGCTGGTCTTGAACCCTGTTCTCCCCCTCTCTGGTCTGACACTCTACCCATTGCCCTATTGGAGGCTTATTATGAAATGAGCTATGCCTTACACAAAAACAATCGTGACGGCTCTTTATACTGAGGAGGCGGAGCCTCACCTGGGGGTTTTGCTAGGTAAGGGGCTGAACGCAGGTTCCGGTGGGTTGTCGGACGGCTTGTGACATCACAAAATGTAGGAAGTATAAAACTTGTCGTTAATATACATTAAAAAATACATTCACTTACAGTAAATATGTCCCTGGGTGCATTTTTTGGTCCTAGCACTGTTTTTTAAGAAGTTCATACCCAAAGTTGAGTAAAAAAAAAACCTTTAAAAAGTGAATTTTGCATAGGTCCCCTTTAAGGGTTTCTCAAACATGGATGAATGAGTCAAAGCAACACTCTGGGTATGTTTTTGATGACTAAATGACATTATACCATGAATATATAAGTTGATTTCGCATAACCCCCACCCCACCCCCTCGCCCACCTTTAATAAAATCTATCCAGCTGTTCATGAGATTCAAATGAAAAAACAAAACTACCTTGCAGACGGATTTTATCTTTGATACAACTGGGTCAGTTTGGGTCCACTCAGAGTGACCTTTGATCTTTGACAGCAAAAATAAAATAAAATAAAATAAAATAAAGTGTAAATACCATCAGAACGTGAGCTTGAATAGAACATTCTGCACCTATGAACATGAAATCGAAGAAGAGTACCCTTCTTTGTTCCCTGAAAGAGCATAAAAAGATGTCCAAGTTTGTCTATCACCCACCAACCCTCTCGTGTTTATCTAAGTGATACTATCACCACTGCGTCAGAGGCGTATCTCACTTCAGCAAACAGTGCTTTTGTACTTGTGCAACATGAACGTGACCCAACGTGGAGAAGCGTGTAAATGTCGAGGAAGGTCATGTTTGCACGTGTGGAAATCGGCACATTTTATCTCACAGGTGACAAAAAGAAGGAACGTCACTGAAGACTCGTCACAAAGTTCAGCCTCGAGCTGTTGCCTCAGAGAGCAGCTGAGCTATCAGAACTGGTGGGACGGCAGGGCCGAGCTTGAAGACAGCGTCGGCTCTGCTCTGAGCAAACAGACAGTTAGTCAGGTGGGGGATTGACCCACGCTGATAAGCTATCAGCAGACATTCCTGTGTGGATGAGTGGTCGAGGTCAGCAGAGACCAAGACACAGGAACAGGCAGCAGGTCCATGAATTCACTCCAGAGTGACGCATGAGACTCACAGAGAGATGTTGCTCATTAGAATGACTTGACGTTCGGCAGAACTGGATGTGATTCAGCTAAACACCACGTGTCGCTATGTTAATGGACAAGTTTAGATTTTAGCGTTCTCCTTCAACACCACATTATCTCAATGCGAAAATACACCTTTCAAACAGATGCATTTATGAAAGCATTGGATAATTTCAAACTTGTCAATTTGATTCAAGATGGCTGCTGTAATCTACCAAATCAAAATCACTTCAATGTAATAATTTACTCCTAATAATCCTCACCACAAATTATTTAAACACTATTTTAAAAGAAAATGATGTTTGCTTTCTCATTTTTATTTAAGTTTGTTTTTTAGCAGTAAATGAGCAGAATTTACAGCCTTTATTGCACAAATCTAAAAAATTCAACAAGTCTGGGTGAAATCAGAGTGGAGTTTCTCAGATGTCTTAGCTCAAGGCTAAAATTGTCACTCAACGCATTTTTTTTTAATCTCGTAACTGTCTGACCAGACTTATCACAGTCAAGCAGCATTATGGGAACTGCTGGCTCCGGTTCTGACAAGAACGAAAAACAAAGATGACATCTGTGGCTCCGCCGCATCAGTTTGGGTTATTTCCTTACATGCTTGACCTTGTTAAAGAAGCACAGCTCTTTACAGAGTTAATAACAGATTGCATGGAACGCATTTAGTTTCTTTTTGTCGTCTCAGGAAGAGACTTGAAACAGAAATGTATTAATCAAAGATATTACCTGAGAAATTGCACATTACCTTCCTATTCATACTCGTTTTAAATGAGGAAATCTTTCATGGATTTGTACTCGTAGCATATATAAATGTGACATCCTATCACTGAGTTCTTTAATTGCTGAAGGTGACTTACTCTGTTACGTCAGTTCATATTTTCATCTAAATCCATTACGTGCTGTGTGTTTTGCACATATGAAAAGGATCAGGTGCATGAGCAAAAATCAGAGAGGGGTGCACTTTTTATTTCTCAGAACCAGCCTCTCTCCCCCTGCGCCGAAAGTCATCCTGTTGCTTTGTCTCCTTATAAATAATGTCCACATCCATAAATCTTAATGCTACTTCGCTGGAGCGAGCTCATGAAGGTGACTTAGGGAAACTGGGTTGCGACGAGCCCCTCGGAGCGTGCTAACTGGTTGAAGTGGGGAATGACATCATCAGAGCGGCTTCAGAATGACGCCATCCCCATCGAGGTTCATTAACATGCTGCTGGGCAATCGCAGCTCGCCTCGCGTTTGGAAAACAGCCCTCAAAGCTTGTGCTGCGAGGAGAGACAGCTCAGATGAGGTTTTTTTGATACAGAAGCAGATTGATTTGCAAGATTTTGCAGAACTGGCTGTGTTTGTGTGAAATTAGAGTGGGAAAACTAAGGAAGGCACCATTTTAGGTTATTTTATTTCTGCTACTGTAACATCACATCTAAAATAAATATGAAAAGTCAGAAAATAAAATCAAATGACAAATTTGGATCTATTACTAAAGGTGAAGATGTATACAATGGTTCAAAAACAACCCACTTTTTTTGCACATTGTACACAAATTCAGCCATTATCAGTTCAAATTTGAGAATGATCAGTTGTATGCCCCTGCAACTAAACATTTGCTCTTTTGTGTAGCTTTGACAAGATCTGAATTGCTAATAACTGAAAAATAAACAGATAATAACCATGATACAGTTCAATTTACTAAACATTTAGAATTGTATTGTTTTCACAAGTGTGTACAATAAAAATAATGAATGTTTTATTCAGCTTAATATTTTAGTTCATCACAGAAAGCAGCAAAATGTGTAAATATGTGAGAAATTTTAACGTGAAAACTGTTCAAGAGGTCAAAACTAATGAGGCATTGTCTGATACACATGAATGGTCTCTTTGTGTATCGGTTCTGGCATTACGTCATTGATTTGTGAAGATGTACCATGGTCTATAGCCCCCTCCAGTGGATAAAAATAACACCATAGAGGCAAACCAAGTTGTTAGTCATAGACACAACATCCCATGCTTGCACTTTCAGCAATTTACAGTATGTAAGAAATTTATAACCGATAGCATAACAAAATAAAAAGTTTTTATTTTGATGTCAATATTTCCAGTGTAAGTATCAGTAAATACTAGACTTGTGTATTTAAATCCAATTCTGACTGTATGCCAGGTATAAATCCATCTCGTGGTATAAAAAAGAAATGCAGCTGTAAAATGTCCTCACTGAGGGCCATTATAATTCTAAAGGGCACAGACTGAACCAACACAAGCAGTGCCAGATTATCATTTCAGAGACCCCCGGGCACAATGTGCTTTCAGCCCCCTGCCTTCATTTTTGGAATATTTGTTAATATTGTCAATTATACAGGATTTACTTCAGACCAAGACACTACACAGAGGGGTGTGACTTGCTTGATTTCATAAATACTCACTGCTTCTAATTTCCAGCAGGCCAGGACTACAATCAGTGCACAGACATTTTCGGGGGCAGGTGCTCAAATGGAAAAAGAGGGCACTTTGTCCGGTGCACAGAATCAGCAGCTGTCCTATTAATGTGACATTACAGACACGTCTTGTTACTTTGTGCATATTTATCTATTTTTAATCAGATTTTTTTTCTGTCTGATACAGATGTTTAATATTCAACTCTACAGGTTGGTTTCTGAAACAAAATGGCAACAACAGAACAAAAACTAGTAATGACAATTTTTGTAGTGTTTTTAAAATAACTATAATCAAGTTTATTTTCACAAAGTTACTAATGGCTTTTTTGTTCTATGGAGGATCTTCCTTCAGTCTCTCCATCATAGAGCTGTTTCCATGATCTGAGTTCTAACAATTCAGCTTCATCTGTGTCTGACGGAGGAGAAAACATAGAGCTGCTTCTCTGCTGTAGCTAAAACACCAACAATATGAAATGTGTTTATTTGGGTGAAACAACTTGGTGACAAAGTTCACCGCAATAAATTACAACATTTAAACTAATCAGACTCTAAATTACTGTCAAAATGTAACACTAACACAGGGGGTCGAATTCACAAGGGGGCGAAATTTCCACACTTAGTCCAGATCAAGAGCCAATTTCTGTTAATATTTATTGAAGCAAAAGCAAATTATTCTTATTGTACTAATTTTATTTTCCAAATTATGGTTTATGTTGCATTTAGAGCACACAAAACCTGAAAAAGAGATTAAATTTAAAAAGAACTCGTTAGCATTCATTATTCAATGTTTGACTTTAAAATGAAAAGAAAATACAGAAAAATAAAACTAAAGCTAATTCTCTTTCCACACCAAAATCAAAGAATACTGAAAATTTCAAACTTAATTTTATTAATATTTGCCTCATTACTCTTTACAGACAACAGGAAGTGAAGTTTAACTTCAGCATCTGAGGTTTAGGGGGTAAAAAGTGTGACCAGATCCTGTGGACCATCACAGTGGGTCATTTTAATATGGACACATTCATTCCTCTCTGCTTTGGCTGTTATTACACAACAATGTTTTTTAAAGGTTTTTAAGAAAAAAGGACATATTTTTATTAAAATTTATCAAAAAAATGCTTTGGTTAAAAATATTTTAATATTTTTTATTATGATAAAAAAACCATAAGCAGGTCAGATGATCTGTGCTGTTCTCTGTCCGTCCACAGACAGAGTTTTTGTGTGAATCTCTTTTACAGACAGAGTGTGTTTCCCTTCAGGAAAAAAAGGTTGGTCTCAAAAACTGTGACTTTTTGAGACCTCATATGAGGACACCTTTTTTTTTTTTTTTGCAAAAACTACTTCCTGTACTATGACAGAGTCTAGATATATTATATTTATAATCCCACTAATCCCATGGACCAATCAAATAAGCAAACACATTCACCTGTTAAGTTTTGCTGCAAAAACTGTGACTTTTTGAGACCTCATATGAGGACACCTTTTTTTTTTTTTTTGCAAAAACTACTTCCTGTACTATGACAGAGTCTAGATATTTTATTTATTAGGTCCCTCTAATTCCATGTATCTTAGAGAAATAAAAAAAATGCACATCCAGAAAAAGCTTGGGTCTCAGGAGGTTAAAGTGGAGCTTATTAAATTTGTTAATGTTTTCGAGCAGTAGGCAGTCACATACTGTAAAATCTGTTCATCTAATTGAGTCTTATGTATTTTTGAACATGTTTTGAGACTGATGTACTAAGCAAGATCAGAATATATGGGATTATTAATCTTGTTAGCCTGAGAAGTTTTCTTTATTTCAAGAAGTCCAAGTGCAACTGTCAAACTGCAGATTATTAATTATTATTAATTTGAAAAGATTCAGAGCATAATATAACATTTTAAACTTTTTTATGTTAATGTTTGCAGTGTCTGATTAGAAATCAGTGTTTACGGTTATTCTTTTTTCTTTGCATTAAAATATTACACAGTAAATATATTTATTTTATTTATGTATCAGATTATCCGTTTAAAAAGAATGATAAAAAATACTTAATCTCAGCTTTGCCTTATAAACAATCTCAGAGCCTGACATGCCTTTATGCCTTCTTTGTGCCTGCTGCAGCATGCAGGCACGCAGGTTCGTTCATACAAAATTTTTGACATCTGAGACAGTTTTTCAGCTATACAGCGGGTAAAATAAGTATTGAACACGTCACCATTTTTCTCAGTAAATATATTACTAGAG
>NW_013952573.1:780988-806958 GCF_001266775.1 Austrofundulus limnaeus | reverse complement strand
CAAATAACTTCATTTCTGGACATTTATGGTTTGATTTCTTTGTATGTATGGATCACTTGGGTTGTTACCGACATCTGGTGAAAATTTCATGCCATTAACACCTCTAGTAATATATTTACTGAGAAAAATGTTGACGTGTTCAATACTTATTTAACTGCTGTATAAAAACAATTTCTTTGATTTTATTTTTAAAATACGGTTTAAAAAAGATCCTCCTGCCTTAAACAAAAACAAGAGAGAAAAAAAGAAAAGAAACAGAAGCTGAGCTTAATTTCCTGCATTCTGCTATCAACGAATTTTATCATTAACCCTTTGCAACATGAACCACTGACTGAGCATGCGCACAAATGTCAACTCCAGTCCAGTGTTTCCGCCTCTCCATCTCAAGTTTCACCTCGGCGCGTGCTCTGCTTTGTGTTGTCAGGCAGAATAAAGCAGCCTCAGTCAGGGTGGCGCGCGTGTCCTGCAGACACCTCGTCGATAGACAATAGATAGGTATTTTACGGTCTTTTGAAGTAGCCAGCTAACATTTATCTTTTTCATTACCGATTTTGCCACAATGTCTGTCGGAGTGGAGTCTGGATTCTCGAGCGAGGAGGTGTTAAACAGCCGCTTCCCGCTCCATCGAGCCTGCAGGGACGGAGACGTCGGTGCCTTGTGCTCCCTCCTTCGGTGCACCTCGAACCCGGCTGACCTCACTGTTGAGGACACCTTCTACGGCTGGACGCCCATACACTGGGCCGCACATTTTGGAAAGGTACAACTTAATCATTTGGCCGACCGGTTTAACGGCATTGCGGTGAAGCTGTGTCCTAAATTAGCGCCTTCCGACATGAGCCTCGTCTCGGCCATTTCCTGGTCGCTGCTCGAGTCAGCCATTGTCAAGAAGGAAAGCGGACCCTGCTAGCTAACATTGTGTTTCTTTTTATAAATTTATCGAAACCAAGTGAAACCTGAGCTCAACCCTAGTAAAAGACAACCAGAAAGCACTAAAATGTGTTTGTTTACCTTGTGTGTGATGTTGAAAACAATAGGCCAACAGAATAGGCAGATWTTGCATGCCTGCAAGGAAAATATTTTAAGACTGCGACCCAAGCAGTACTTTCCAGTACGCTTGTCCAAACCTGCCCRGTGTTTTGAAGCTCTGAATGCATCTTCCCATCAATCTTTGTCTCTCCACAGCTGGAGTGTGTGATGAGTCTGGTTCAAGTGGGCTGTGGCGTGAACTCCATCACCTCCAGGTTCGCCCAGACACCCGTTCACATTGCTGCCTTTGGGGGCCACCCTGAGTGTTTGTTATGGCTACTTCAAGCTGGTGCAGATATTAACAAACAGGTAGGACTGGCTCTCACTCTCTCTACTCTAGTTTGTTCGAGGAAGTTAATTTTTTTTAGTATTTCCCGGAGAGGTCCGTGGAAAGTTTTTCTCTGGTGTGACTGTAATGGGAGTGGCATGTTTTTACACAAACTGCAGTGCATTTTTGATACATTCAAGAAGTAGAAACCATTTTATCCTACAGGTTGAGGGATTGACAAGTGAATGAAAAGAGCAGAGCACTGTGAGAGAATGAGCTTAGGGGGATCATTGTAACTGTGGATTATTACCCGTACAGCATCTCTGCTTGCTACTACACTTGACCCACATCCCTGTTATGTGTTACATCTTCTGCTACATGACTGTGTTCACTTTATTCTACTGCTGCTGATGGGATTTCATGCATGGACTCGTGCTCTGAGGTTATATTTTATGCTCTGCTGCACGACTGTAAGAGATTGGATTAGTAGGTCACAATGACATAACACGTTGTCGTCATTGTGCGGCGCACTGATCGCTTCGTCCTTTAGAGTTTTCTCAGCGTTTAAAAAGAGAAACACTGAGAAAATTCTGTTTTTGTGATATTTTAGACTGAGGTCAGACAGCAGAGTCACAGTGTGGCCTACATCAGACTGGTTACAGGCAGTCATCTTGGTGCTTTTTTTTATTTCTCCATTTGCTCTCAGATAAATGTTACAGTACGTGTGTGTGTGTGTGGGTGGCAGAGATGTCTGGGTGAAAAGTTCAGGCCCAGTCACGCCCGTTAGTTTTGGCGCGAGTCCTTGGGAATACAGAAGTGGGAAATTAGATTGAAAATGTAACAGTTTCAAGCGGAGAAGCGTTTTGGCTCATGCTTGCTGTTCTTGTCCTCACTCAGGACTATGTGGGCGAGACGCCCATCCACAAGGCTGCTCGAGCGGGCAGTCTGGAGTGCATCAACGCTCTCTTGATTCAGGGAGCGAAAGCTGAGTAAGTCCTGTGACCAGTCTTGCGTCCACATTTCTTTTCCTCCTTTAATATCCAACATTTCACTTGCACCTTTCCAAGGGATCCCCACCAAATTCAATTTTGGAGTAGCACTGACTTTTAACTGCTGGATGTATCTGATAAAAGACCCGTCAGATGATTTGCAAATTAACTGTGTAAAAAAAAAAAGAGCAACGATTTTGCTGACAGAAATTAAAGTAAATCAAAAACAGCCTTACACACACATTAATGGTGGCCCATACTTGTTAAAAACAGCTGCTCAATAACTACAAAATAGTTATTTTCGCAGTAACATCAATATTAAAACAGTTTAGCTGGTGTTTAAAGCATTTAAATATAAACACAAACTAGGGTTGGGCATAATCGTATCGTGTGCAATTAATCGTCAGAAAAACATTAATCGRTTATTTTTTTGGCACTTGACGATTAATACGATTAATGCCACCAGGCAGAGTCCGCTCTGTGCTCCTCTCCTCTTCAAATATGATGAACATTTAAGCAAAAGTTCTGTAATTTATTTATCCATCAACACAATTAAAATTTGATGTATAACCTGAAGTCTGTGATTTTGACACAATTTGGAAAAGATTTTTACGAAGAGCAAATCTTTCCCACTAAATTGGTCATGTGACTACGAAATAAGGGTGTCCAGGAACTCCAGGGAATTAATCGTCAAATTAATCGTTATCGGCTAAATACCACAATTAATCGTGATTAATTTTTTTGCCAATATCGCCCAACCCTAACACAAACTTAAAAGAAGGCTYATGCTGAATGGAGAATTTGCTGTTTTGAAATGATCTGTACAATTTAGTGCTACTTCATTCTGCTACAGTGTTTTATCTTGTGCTAAAATTTACACCAAGCAGCTCTGCAAACATTTACATCCCAGAATATTTGAACACATGCTGTAGATTTATCAGTTTGCGTTGAATTTCATCCACAAAGATGATGAACGTAACTTGACTTGTTTTATATAAATTTGGAGTTGGCAGAATACTGTATTCTTGTTTAAATCCAGAATACCTTTTCATAGTTCTTCTTTAATATTTCTACTGTGATCATAAACCAGGATATAAAAATAGAACACAACTGATGGTGTTCCCTTGGAAATGTGTCATATTCTGTTAAATCTTTAAAATTGTTGTTTAGTACTCCAACAATTAGCATTAAGTTGTCCTGTGTGTGTAATATTAGTAGAAAATAAATTATAAATAAATGAAAATAATTTGTTCAGTAAATGTTTGACACTTAGACAGTTTGACTCATTTTTTTGCAATATGGGGATACAGCTTCGTAAAGKTATCTTTGCACACCAGATTTTATATTTTTGGCATTGTCCGTTTGGTCCAACTATTACACAGACACAAGGACAACTTAATGTAAAAGTTAATATGCTGTTTATTACTTATTAGGCCTTATTGCATGCTATTTGTTAAAACTACAATGTGGTTTTATTTACCATTTGTTTTGGCCAGGGTCTTATACTGGACAACCAAATGCACATTTACCTCTTTATATGAAGCACTTTTTCCCCAATTGTTCTGAAAGGCTGTTAGCTGTTTGTTGCACAAAATAAAAATGCTACGTTTTCCGTAAAAGATTTTCCAATCTACATTGCTAATGGATAATTTCCAGTCTTCTCATCTACCTTTTAAAACACAAAGAACTCCTTTGTTTTGCAGCAGTAAAAGTGGAGATAAGTGCTTGTTATGATCCTGAGGTGTAACATCAAACCACACCTTTCTAGTCTGCGGCAGTTCTGTGTTTTCTCGTGCCAGGATTAGTCGACTTATGGAAAATATTTTGCAATGGACGGCACCTGAAGCACAAACGAGGACACGCCTCATTTTTTCGTTTGCTTAATTTTAGTTCAGCGACCTGTATGACACAATTAGATGAACATGCAGTGAATGTCTTAACCCTAATTATCCTCCAAACCAGCTCAGCAGCCTGAGAGTTTAACTTCCTGGCTGTCTTGTAGCAGAAGTAATTTGATGAATGTTTTACTGTTTTTTTTAACACTAAAACATCAATGCGTTTTAAGTTTATAGTTTACCATATCTAGATTTACTATTTCTGTGCAAAATAGCTCTGCCCACTTAATACTCACAGTGGGACTGGTTCATTGCCAAACCGGATCTTCGTCAGGTCAAATAGATCACTAATAATTAACTTGTTTCTTTAAAAAAAATGTTCCCGTGTAGTTTCATTTTCTGAAACAAACCTTCTGCCTTTCAATTGGGTATTTTTTTGCACCACAGAGACCCGCAGCTCGCAGGGGGTTTACAGCTTTACAGTTGATTATGTGAAACTCGTTTGGGATAAGTATCAAGTTGAGTTTTTAGGGCTGTGAGTGAAGAAAGTAAACCCTTCTGTCAAATATAGATCGAGTTTTGTTATTAGACACTCATGCTGAGAACAATGATAATCTATTTTTGACCACATCCATGTAATGTGATGACATTTGGTCTTGTCACAAGGAGAAAACATACTTAGTTGCTATCATTAAATGGTTGAGAACTTTGTGAGTCTGTTGTAAATTGACAAAAGTACACACTAGGAGGAAGATAATGTATATTAAAGTGCAAATGATTTCTTTCTATTGATAAAAGTTGTCCAATTAACCAAATCACATTGATCATGACTTTAAAGTTTAGTTTTCAGCAACTTAAACCCCCTGGTTGCTGTAGGTGTTGCAAATTAAATTGGCTCGTTTTGTGCAGAGATGTTAACAGAGCCTTTATTTCCTGTTGAACAAACATTATGTGCATTTGGTTATCCACTGATGAATTTTTACTTATGATTGAAATGATGTGATTTCCTTTTTCCCCTGCAGGTCAAAGACTCTTAGTTTAGTTTTATTATCAGTTTGTTTCTTGAAGTTTTTTGCTTTAATTTATGAATCAGAACTGTAGTTGGGAACAACTGGGAGGACAACTAAAGCACACAAGATGGGAATGAGACTCATGACAAAATCCATTCATATCGACAATAAGGGAAAAATAGGTCAAATAATTTTGTAGTTATTCTTTAAATTAAAGAAAAACAGCTTCTTGACATAGCAATTTAAATTATATAAATACAAAAAATATTTATACTAAAGTGTAATCATAATAACACAAAATGTATATGTAAAAACATTTCATTAGTAGGGCTTTCTGGGATCAATTCTCCATTTTTATTTTAAAAAACAAACTGTTTAGCATTAATGTTTTTGAAACAAAAACAAGACAAAAAATCAAAAGCACAATTTAAAYTTACGCTGCCAAGAAAAAAGTTTAACAAAGTTTAATGTTTTTACTTTTAAATCTAAAAGTTATTGCAGTTTTAATGTGATTTTACAGCTTTTTGTAACTGGTATAACAATGAAATAAAAATACATTTCAGTAGTAAATTACTTTATTAAAATTTTAAAGTTGTAATAAGAAAAGTCAAAACTCTAATTTAAAATGGTAATTTAATAATTGTTTTCAGTATGTAAAGGAAATCAACCCATCCCTGTCATCACAAATTAGTTTTCCTTTAAATCTATGCTTGGATTTGATTTTCCCAAGTTTTTCCTTTCCAACCTACATAAATACATGGTTTATTTTTATTTTGAAATGAGTCGAATCATCTAAAAGACACAAACAAAGATAACTTACCTTCACACTTGTATGGTCTGTGAACAGTTGGCGTCTTTTGCCTTTCTGAAAACTTCCTCCTCCTTATCTCTTCATCATTTAGCTGATTTTCTTTTATATCCCCCCTGTTGCCTGTTTGCTTCATTGTTTCTTCTGCCAATCTTGACTTCTCTTAAGTCCCCATCAACCTGTCTTGACTTGGGAATTCAGAATAAGAAATGACTCCTAAACAATAAATAGTGAACTTTAGATGTATTTTTAAACATTTTGCAGAAGAGACGTTCAGTTTCTTTTAAAGCTTGTGTACTGATCTTGATGCTGGTGGAAAAAATGTTGAAGAAGAACTTGCAAGATTTAAAYCCTTCTCTGGTTCATTGAGGTGGTTTTCCTATCTATTCCACATTGATCAATAATATTTAAATCCCTACATGTCAACTTTGGGCTTGATGAGTAATCCATCTGATACAGTCTTGAAATATTTGAATTCAAATGCTTTTATCTTCATCTTCTACTTCTCATCTGTAGTTTAGTTGTGGAGGCAACAGGTCAAGGAGAAAAACCCAGACGTCCCTCTCTGCAGGGACACTCCATTGCCGTCTGGGTGATCCCAGTATTCTTGGGGCCAGGATACAGAACACCTCCATCACGTTGTGGATCTGCCCCTAGACTCTCATCACAATAGGCCATTGACGACCAAGCTCCTGCCGCGCAACAAAGGAAGCTAATTTCTGCTGTTTGTGTCTTGGATCTCATTCTTTCAGTTGTGATCCACACCTCATGTCGATGTGCGAGGGTTGGAACTTAGATGGACCAGTAAATCAAGAGTTTTGGCTTTCAAATCAATGCTTTCTTTGCCCCGATAAACTGAAGCCTGATTCGTCGATTTATCTCCTGCTCCATTTTACTATCACTCTTGAAGAAGACTCCCATATACTTTAAATCTTTAACCTGAGGGGAAAAAACTCCAACTTGGAAATGCTTGGGAAGAAGTCAACTGGAACATGCATTGAAAGGCCTTTTTATAAATATAAAGACAAGGAGATCTTCAGTGGGTCACATTTCTTTTTCCTTAAAATATGGATGCTTCTGCGTGACTAAAATAAAGTTTATTTTATGAAGCACCTCGATTATTCTGCTTTCTGTGACAGCTTTTTTAAAGACCCGATTTATCTTAACAGCAAGAGAATGGAACGTTATTGTGGTCTTATTAGTGAACCAACTGGTTGTATTTCCCCCACATCTCTTCATCTTTTCATAAATACTCTAAAAGGGGACATTCTTTTTCTCCCTCCAGACACATACATTATCCTAAATTGTTTGGCTCCGTGTTACAAAAACAAACTACAAATTTTCAGATATTTATGTAAAATTATGTATCAATGCAATATTAGTTTAAATGGCTTTAAAACTAGGATATTAGAAACATATAGACTAACCCCATTTGACCCCATTTGTCATGAGTCTCAAACTGTTAAGGTGGTCCAGTAGACAACTAGTAAAGTGTTGAGGTGGTCTAGTAGACAACTAGCTGCAGGGAGGACAGTCCTTGGAGGCTTCAGGTGGTGAGAGCAGAGCAGACATGTTTAGAGAAGCTGAGTGAGATGAGTTAGCTCTGCCTAGCATCATGTACTGACCTGTTTAATGCTAACATCATCCTGTTGCTATGGTTATTCACTGTCATTTCACTGTACCAGAAATGTTACTTTCTACACAGAAATGTTTTCTTTTGTATGTCACAGTATTAACCCTTATATATATTTAATATCATAGTCTGTTTTGACATCTAATCTTTGTCACCTTTACCTTTATGAAAGTGACAATAAGTTACAAAGAAAAGAAACGTTTGCTGTACTGTTAACAAAACCAGAACCATACATCTGAATGTTTTGCAGCCATTGAATTGGAAATGACTTGGTTTTTTCAAGTAATCCTAGAAAGGGGGAGAATAGACACTGCTGAGTCTGCCCCGTTCCCTGGGATAGCCGCACTGTTGTGGCATTGAGTGTTCACACTATCGCTTCCTATCTACACACTGGCAAACTGTTGAGGTATTTCTTGCGGTGATTGGTTTTAATGCTAGGTTTTTTTTATGAATCAAAACTAAAGTTTTTGTTTTTTAGACCTGCATGCTTTGCTTATTATCCATGATTGTTCCTGTACTTTAGCCTTTTTGTTTTCATTTTTTTTAATGATTTTGTTTTTTGAACTAACCATAGGAGTCCTTTATATATGGACAGGTTAAATCACGTGAGTCCCATGTCAACATTTAGCATGACTTATAGGCTGCCTCTGGAAGGTTAGATAATAATAGTTAGAGAAGATGCATACTGTGTGCTTAGGACTGAAAAGCAAAGCATACCAGGCATTTACGAAGAATTAACGCTTCCTATTTTCACAATTTATCGTTCTAAACCTGACTTGTTAGTAATCCATTTTGTTGGATTAATAATTTATGTAGATGTCTGGTCTCACTAAAGGAATACAGGTTAAAATTTTAAGAGCAAAAAAAAAAGAATTACTTTGTAATAACAAATTACTAACTCAATGATATATTTTAACTTAAATGAAGATTATAGAACAAATCTGTGATGGAACTGCAACCCGTCTGTCTCTAACCTGCCTCTCATTCACTGACTGCTGGACATGGACACCCATGACCTGTAAAAACCTGGGTGTTAAAAAAAAAATGGTATGGCCTTTACAAGAAATTAATGTTATATGCAAAGTCTACAGATTTTAAAATATAAGTAAGTGTGTGAAATTCAATTTCTCACAATGTAAAATTTTCTATAAAATACTTGAAGGTACTTGTTTTTAAAACTGAAGCCTCGGGTCATCTTGACCCCAGGACAGCAGGAGGTTTAAAACATTTCATTCACCAGTTTGAATTACTATAAAAAATGATACTGTTTTAACTCAATGGTATTTAATTTTTTTTTTCATTTTGTATTCTATATTATCCTTAATTCTAAGCATTGATTAAACTAGAAAGTGTTTTAAAGTGTTGAGGACACTTAAATGGTTTTAGATGGTTTTGTTAGTATTTAATTTAAAAAGGGCACCTATGTGGATCCAGGGGCTTAAACCACTGGACCTCCTAATGGACAGCAAATATCAAGTGTATATTTTTTAACATATGTAGCAAAATCTTGACAAATGTAGTGCACTTGAATAGAAATTTATGATTATTTAATCTAAAGAGTTCAATTGTCATGTGATTAACTTATTTATCAGTTGTTTTAATATGATTGCATTGGGTAGTGCTAAAAAAAACAAGTTAATGTAATTAAGATTTTGTATTCCTTAGCGTGAGACCAATCCATCTGTTTTAATGTTCTTTGTATAATTGGGAAACAACTTGTTTGGAAGCGTTAATTTGGAGGGAGACGGGTAATGTGCAACAAGTTATTGTGTGAACTTTTTGTTCATTTTAAATCTTGAAATTATTACAGAATGTTTTATCGTGTTCACTAGCACTTGAAATGTGTTTTGTTCTGCACAACTGTTTAGATAAGAATGCAGACAATGAGCAAGCTCTAATCACAATGAATGAGCTACCAGTGACTGTGTGTTAAATTCTTTCATTGTGTGGAAGCTAATGTCACTTGGATTGAATGGCAAATGTTCAGAATAGTTTTTTTTTAAATCAACCTTTACTTAAGCTTTTTAGAATAGTAGAGATGAACAGTGCTTGAGCTCTTATCCATTGGCTTTTGTTCAAAATGTCCAGCAGATGGTAAAGCTTTCATGTTTTAATCTCACGTTTTAATTAAAGTAGAAGGTTAGGCTCGTTGTTCCAGTTCTTGAACAAAGACGTAACTGTTTTCGTAGGAACCCACTTCGGAATGTGATGATATTTAGACTGGGAACAAGTGCAGTATTGTTTTGAAATTGGCTCACAGAGAGCAGAAACATTCCTCAAAAGATTTTTAATAATTTGTGGAATACTTGTTGTATATCAACAACTAATAATCAGACTTTAGTCTGCCTTAGATTTTACTTTAAAATAACCCTAACTTTCTTTTTTATGTAAAGTTGTTCGTTTGTTTTAGATAAAAAAACAGTTTCACGTAGTTTTATTCTTGTGACATTGCTTCCAYGCTGCAGCACTACAGACCTTCAGGGTCTGTAAATTGGATGAAAATGTAAAGCACAGCACTGTTTGCTCATTTATTATTGCACTCAGAAAATCTCTGTTCTTGCTGCAACTGGACATGATTACCACAACTGTTTATAGCACACACACTGTTTGTGTAAAATGTTTTTTACTGAAAGACTTATGTTTCCCAGTGTCATTTCATTCATTTTTCTTAAAGTTCTTCACCTTCGAAGAGAAGATTTCTGGATTTGTAGCTCCCGACAGCTCAAGTTGGACTTTGTTTCATTCATTACATCCATTTAGAGGGTCCWGATGTCCTCACAACAACAAACTTGAATCTTCTGGTTGTTTCTTAAAACGTCTTTGCTTTGCCAACCTCTGTTATCAGGAAGAAACTACATGAAATGCTCTCTTCTCATACAGTAAACATTTTGGATTCATCTTTAGAGATCCTTGAGCAGCATCCATGTTGGACCAACAGACGACAGAGTACTTGGTTCTGATTCTCCTTGTTGCTGCCCTTTGTTCTGCAGTTGAGGCCGATCATGAGACTACCTGCAGAAACTCCCTTGTGATTCAGCAACTCCTTTGTCATCTTTTGTTGGATTGCTTTGGAAACTCAGACTAATGTGGGGAAAAGTTCCAGTTGTCCTAATCATGTCCTCTTGCAGCAAATGTGTTTCCCTTCTTCTGTGGAAACCAAAATGATTTAGATTCTCTGTAAGAAGCACTCGATCCAAAAAGGATCAGTCGTCATCTTCATGAAGATGATGAAATGATGTGAAGAGGTAGAGCAGTGCAGGCTAATTGTTTTACATCTGTGAATGTCTTATGTGCGAATACTTGCTTAATGAGTGTGTATGTACGTGTGTGTGCGTGTGAATGCTTGTCTCATTCTGGTTTTTGTGTAACCCCAACGTACACTGAGCATTTCTGACAGTCTTCCTTCCTGTTGTGCAGCATGAGGAATGCCAGTGGGCTGACGGCTGCTGACCTGGCCCACGCACAGGGATTCCAGGAGTGCGCTCAAATTCTCGCCAATGCCCAGAACCTCCAGCAAAGCACGGCCCAGTCCCATAACAGGGCTTTTCTCAATGGTATGAGTCAGAATGGGGGCCACTCTCTGCCCACCATCCAGGGCCGCAGCTTCTTGAATGGTGTGCCGAACAGAAAGAGGTCTTTTGATGGCATTGAGGCAAATCCACTGAAGAAGGCCAGACCTAATGGTAGGTCTATAATGGGGTGGGAATCTTTTACTATCTCACGATTCGATTTGATTCAGATTTTTGGGTCACGATTCGGTTCAAAATCAAAATTTTCATTCAAAACTCAATGTGAGCCCATTTGTCATGTTCCTAAAGTGTTTCATCTTCATTTTGCAAATTTTGCACACAGTGAAGCTCATGTCAAACTCAGACTCATCCAGTAAACAATAAAATGAGCCCAAATCTTTGCATTCAGTGAAGACAGGATCAGTTGAGTCTCTCTTTCCTCCAGTTTTGTAGTTTCCTCTTTTTATTGGTGCTTTCTGTGCATGCATACATTCCAGAACCAGCTCCACGTGAYGTCAGGACGTCCCAAGTGGTTACAAAATGGAGGTTGACAACCTTTGGATATTAGGGCTGCATGAAATCAAGAAATCCTGCAATGTGCGATAACGGTGCTTAATATTGTGGAGACGGTATGACTTGCGATTTAAAAAAAAGATAAAATATACATTGTTGATGTTTTCTGCTCTGGTTTCGGAGCAAAAAAACAACTAATACATAATTTCCGTTACAACATAATGAAGTGACTATGATTTGATGTTGTTGCTTTGGTCCGTTTTTTAATCAGACTGATGTTGACAACATAAATGCAAATATTGGAGCCAATGATTTATTGCAATTTATGCATTTATTGCGATATGCATATTGCACTGGCTGTTATCACTTCAACGATAAATTTGCAATATATTGTGCAGCCCTAGTGTGTGTCTGTATAAATAAATAAATAAATAAATAAAATAATTAATTAATTAATTTTGGGACATTTTAAATTGATTTTGAATCTTTGTAAATGAGAATCACGATTCCGATTCAAAACGATCTTTTGGTGCACCCCTAGTCTATAGGCTACCGTATTTTTCGGACTATAAGCTGCATCAGCCATTTAAAAAAAAAAAAAACCCACGAACATTAGCATATAAGCTGCACCTCCAACATAAAAAAAACTACACCCAAATTTGTCGTCAAAAAAGTGAATTCAACATCAAAACATAAAAAGCAAACCTTTAGGAATTAAAGTTTGGAGGGATACGGTTCATATAACTGACCTTATTTTGGTAGTTTTCTTTAACAGTTTCTGGTCCAACAAAACGTCTTATTCATCGTCCCCCGGTGCACTGAAACCTTCGAAGTCCTCTTCAATGTCGGAGTTAAACAAGCTGAGAAAAGCTGCGTCACACAGTGGTATCTGTTGTCCTCCCGGGGTAATGCTGGCTCTGAAGCTGTGGTGTCCTCTTCACGTAGCAGTCCAGCCTTTCAGAACCCATTGGTGATGGTGGACTCATTCACTCTGCTCCATACTGTTAGGATCCACTGGCAGACATCAGGAAATGWCGCTCTTCRCATTCGGCCAGTTTTTGTGAATGATTTATCCCCGTCAGTCATCCAAGCCTCCCATTCAGCCCTGAGTGCTTCTTTAAATGCACGATTCACACTGATGTCCAGGGGTTGCAAAAACTTTGTTGTACGTCCAGGAATAACAGCAGGAATTGAGTTTGTTTTATTGATGGCTGCTTTCACCGAATCCATGATGTGGGCCCGCATACTGTCCAATATCGTGTCTGTTAAARATCCGTCGTGTCGTGTCTGCTACTAACTAAAACAAAATGGCGCTACACCTCCGGCTAAGCTGGCAGTATGGTCGCTCGGCTGTCGACCGGTCCACGCGCCGTCACGTGGTTGTTCGGCATTTGTTTTCGCACTGACCTTTCATAGTTCCCCCGAGAAACCCCGAGCCCAGCTGCTGGGAAACTCCTCCCGCTCCAGCATACGTCACTGCATGGGATTCCTTCCCCGGGGAGTGCAATGCGGAAAAAAAAGTCTGTGGCTCTTCACTCGACGTTTATCCACAAACTGGTCCTGGATTAATCTCCAATGTGATTATCAGACAGATTCCACCATGAAAAATATCTGTTTTATCCCCTTTTATGAGTTTTTGGCCATTGACTATCTTTAAATCGCTGCTTCCTGGTACAACAATCGGCTCTGGAAGCAATCACTTTTTTCTTCTTTTTTTTCCCTTTCTTTTTTTGAAGCGAGTGGTTGAAGCAAATGGAGCATAAGAGCCCCCTGGTGGCTGAATAGAAAAATCCACGTATAAGCCGCACCGGGCTATAATGGTGCGTTCACACCGAACGCGATTTCAGCATCAGGAGCAGCAGGTTTACATGCAAAGTCTATGGTGGACGCGCTTCAAGCAACGTCGGGAAGTTCTGCGGCGCCTCAAGCGCGATTAGAGCAGCGCGATTTGAACGATCTGAGCGTTCGACGCGCTGAGGCGCAAATCGCTGAAGTTAGAAAATCTGAACTTTTGCAGCTCGATGCGCCGCATCAACCAATCAGAGAAACTCCACTGTGTGACGTAGCGACATATTTCCCGACGGGACAGTTTACTGAATGATGTCCACTAACCTGAAACAGACAGAGCTCCTGCTCTTTAGCTGAAATGAGTGCCTGCAGTCGTGTCCTGAGCCGCACCAATGCGTGACAGCGACTCATCAGACTGGAAAAATAGTCCTGAAAGCGAGCTGTGAGCCTCTACTCTGAATTATCTGGTGAATTAATTATGAATTAATTATCTGATGAACGTGACACGTTCTGGCTGTCTGTAAATAAAGCAAAGCCACTTCCTCGTCCGACATTAAACAGAGCCCGACAGAGGAGGGAGGGGCGGGGAGGCTGTTGCCGTGCAGCGCTTCAACAGCTGACCTGCGTCTGACCTCAAAGTGCACAAGCTTCAAATTTCAGCGTTGGCTGCGATTTTGAAGCTGAAATCGCGTTCGGTGTGAACGCAGCATGAGCCGCATGGTTCAAAGTTCAGGAAAAAAGTCGCGGCTTATAGTCCGAAAAATGCTGTAATCTTCTTTGTTTTGTTGTTTGGGTACTTTAAAGTACGCTAATGTCTTTACATAAAAATATCTTCCTTTGCCAAGTTGTCTTATATAAATTTAGTTAGATTTATATCCTGAGCATGGCCCGAATTTGTGTTTGGGCCGAAGTTATATTCTTGACAGTCAGGCCGGGTCAGATCGGGCTTCTATGGCGCATTTTTATTAAGCCTACAATACAACACAAAGAAAATGAAACAAGAATGCATGATCTAAAGTTGTGTTAATCTACTTATTATAGTCTAAGTTTACCCTGTTTAGGAAAAAAAGAAAGGTGAAGAAGTGATGCAGAGCTCACATGGCCCCGCTCTGCTCCTCTGATCTGATTTGCTCAAAAGCTACGGTCTAAAAATGAAAGCACTAAAAGCTTATTCCATCTATGCATGTATAAAAAATTTACCCCAAAAATCATCCATAAAGTCCTGGAGTTGTATTACACAGGAATAACTTCTTACAGATTTCTTTTTCTAAAACAACAAAAATGTCAATTTTTGTATATTACTGAAAATATTGTTAAATTTTACCTTACATCGAACATTATAGATTGTTTTGGGTCGTTGTGGATATACAAATGTTCTTGTTAATTTATTTTTTTCCCCGTTTAAAAATGAAAACAATAAAATTAGACATTTTTACTTAAACCATCAGGGCAGGAACTCAAATGTTCATGTTTGAGATGTTAAAAATGAGTTTTATCTGTACTCAATAATTCAGTTTTAGCTATAATTAAACATTTAAGGGGGAAAAATTGTTTAAGTTTGTAGATTTGACTTTAAGTGAACCCACCAGGGCTGAAAATCAGTCACTCAGAAATGAGATGCATTTAAGAAATATACGTTTGAACTGTCTTCATCCATTAGGTTTTAATTGTGAAGAAATAACTCATTAATGAAACACACAATCTGAATTTTGCACCTCATGTTGAGACCTAATTAATATGAAGAAACACTTTCTACAGTAATCACAGATCTCAGTTTTTTAAGCAACTTTTTAAATCTGCTTTTAAAAAATGGGCTGTCTGATTTCAGGAATGTGCATGCAGCCTGAGTTTCTGAACGGGAACGGGCCACTAGGTGGCAGCGAAGAGTCTCAGATGGAGAGCATGAACATGGAGACATCAGCGACTGTAACCTCAGGTGGGCCAGGAAGCTTTACATTTGGGCTGAATGGGTTTGCACCGCCTCAGGGTCTGGGGCCTTTGGATCCATGTGAGGACCAGGGCCCACWGGACAAGCTGAGCCCCACTACTAAAGAGCTGGAAGTCATCACTGTGGCATCAATGCAGACTCCATGTCGCTGCACTAATTCTTATGCTTACTTATAAAAGGGCTTATGTGTCAAGGCACACTTTTAATATATACTCATTTGTATCGTCCAATTGTTTTTCTTTTTTAGTTACACACACAAATGAGTACTTCTGTTTTGGTGGTGAGTTAAATTAGAAGGTGTGTGGAGTCTGCGTGGTATATTTTATACTTTTTCATGGAACTGATGGATGAATAAACGTTTGAAGATGTTTTTTGTAATCATATCTCTATATATTCAGTCTATTCTTCTAGTCTAACAAAATACAGTCATATAATCAACAAGTCTCTAGGTTTATTATAATTAAAGGATAATTTTGTTTTGCACAATTTCACAGCAGTGTTTTCATATCCAGTGAAAATGTTTAAATCATTTAAAAATTCTGCAGTGTTTATAAGAACGGGTCACCTGAAACTATAATCTTTACTCTGTTTATTTTTTTTAATGTTAATAAATTTTAGTATCAGTTATGGGATTTAACCTTTAGGAATAGACGTAACTTTGATACATTTATGCAGCTGGCTTAAAAAAAAGAGCGAACAATTTTTTATAAAATTTTGTTTCGCCATTAAGAATTAAATCTTTGAAAAACTGTTTTAATAGATTACGCACTGGGTTTACGTTATGTTTGACATTTATACACATTTAACAGGTCCTGCTCTTAGATGTACACATAAATGCAAAATTGATTTAACTCAATGCTCTTTTATAGTAAAGAACAACTTTATGCCAAAGCATATCCCAACATGAATGCAGCTTGAGAAGAATAAAGATGTTTTGTTGCTACACTAAGAAACAATAATGCATGTGCTTAAGATTATTATTATTATTTGTATTTATTTGTTTTGATGTATGGTGGATGTTTATTGTATGTGTTTCTGCAGGTTTTGGCAGCAGGTGGGGTTTGTGCACCATTTTATATTGTTTAAATCTTTGTTTTACAATCAGTTTTTATGAACAGTTCTGCTCAAGATAGATTTCTACATTAATCAAAATGCCTTATTTCTTGAGGTTCATTGACTTTTTTTTTATTTATTTTGGGTAGCAGTTTCATGTTGAAGGGTTATGGTGAATGGTGAGGGAGTATTTGAAACCCATTTGGCAAATGAGCAGGTTTAGCTTTGTATCTAATTGTAAAATGTTAAAAATAATTAAATGTTGCTATGTTTTTCCTAATATGATTGTGGCTTTTGATTTCTTGCTGTTTTTGGTATTGTGTCAAATATTAGCCTTTTTGTTTAAATCTTTTTGAAATGAGTTTTTTGAAAACTTGAGTTCAGATGAACCCAAATGAAGTGATTAAAAGAAATGCCACGGTTTACATGACTTCTCTAAAGGAAATCTGCCTTACATTTTGGTATAGATTCAATAAATCGGACTATTTTCTGATGAATGCAACAGAACTGGATCATGACAAAGCAAAAGTTGAACAAAAGAACCATAGATTAGAACGTAACCTACTTCCATCAGGGTTCTCAGGTCAAAAACTGAGGGTTACGTAAGGATCTTGGGTGCATTTCGCAATTTATTGATCCATGCGTAATCCAGGAGGTTACAGAACATTTAGTATTGCAGAACAACTAGTGTGTTGAAATCGGGTCACATAGTGGATTTAACACGTTTATAATTGGCTACTTGAGACTAAACCTACTTTTATATATAAAAAAAGAAAAATTGTGCAAAACAAAACCAATCCAGCCAAATTTGTTCTTCCATCTGGATAATTGGGTTATAATTCAAATGTATGTGCTTTTTTATTTTTATTTTTTTACTATTTTGTTTATTTTCCAGCATCAGGAGACAGGCACTGTGTGGATTTTCCTTCAAATAACCAAACAGCAGGAATGATCCTTGATCAGCACATCTGCAGTCACTCGCCTGAGATCATTAGCACTGCAGGCAGTCAGGTGGAGCACCAGACGTCTGTCAAAGCAGAGCAGATGTATGACCACACCTTCTACAGCACCATGCTGCTTTACCACGGATCCTAAAGTACAAACCATGAAGTTGACAGGCTGTCGTTTTCATTTCAGTTTTTAGCCTCAATTTCATTTAGGCCTAAGCATTTATTCGCCTTAACGCCACTGAGTGGTCGAGTATTATTTTGAAATGGCTGTTTTACACGACGTGGGCATTGCTGGGGATCAATGGGGAATTTATAACTGAAAACTGAGCAGAGTGCATATTTTTGTTTTGTTTGAGAAATGTATGTTTTTGTTTTGAGTGTGCTGCAAAGGTTCTAACAATAAAACACTAAAAGCATCTGTAAGGAAGCACTGCCACACCATTTTGTTTTCAAGTTGTCAACAAATTAAGCTCTGATTCAGTCAGTATAAACTTAAGTATTAAAGAACTTTTGCAAATGGTAAAGCCTAAGCTATTTTGTTAATATATTTACTTTTTTTCCCTGCAGACTTTTGTGTAATTATTTTAAATGGCCTCGATCAAACGTTCCCTGTTGTTTCTTTAGACTTACCAGAGGTTTTATTTGACCTTTGGATCATTTTCTGTTCAGCTCTTGGCAGCATTTTAAAGGTTTTGGAAACTGGAAATCTGRGAACCAAAGAAGTGGGAGAAATAAAAAGCTGAAAATGGATACTTTTTTTATAGGAAATAAAGTGAAGTAGGTGAAATAAAGGCCTGTAAGGAATTGAGAAATGCATCATTTTATCTACTTCTGTCAGCTTAGTTGTTTTATAACAACTTAAATAAAACAAACTTATTAGTAATAATTAGGTTTTACTTTTATCATACTGAAAATTAATTGGGGGGGAAAGCAGCCAAAGTCGACATGAAGAAGTAGATGTACTAATAGTTTTGGAGAAAAAAAATGAACATATGAATATTTAATACATTTATATATAAAACAAAATATTGACCAATATTTCAGTTAAAAACTCCAAATGACCAGGCCTCATGACCCTACGGGCCGGCCACACTGCACCTGTCACCAGGAACTCATCTCCACTGCACAAACATCACGTCACTGTGGCCACGCCTCCTGTCTCACTCAGGGCGGGGGGTGTTTTAAATTATATTTCTTAATAAAACGTAACATTTATGCGTGCACCTTGTAAAATACAACGTGATAAATCRTCGAATATACATTATATTAACAAAATTGAATTTTAATCGCTTTTGAAAATCAGTAAATTTCTGTTTAAATCGTCTCTCACGATTGTGTCCCCTCTCCGGTGAATGGTATCGTCCAGTCTGTGCTAACCTGGGCCGCAGCGGTGCATCAGGACAACATCGGGCCCGGCCGCTGAAGAGGACGGCGGTGAAGTTATCAGGAAAAATTAGTACCTGCAGTAAGATCGTTTCGGTACAAGAAGTTCCCGTCCGTGTAGTGGCCTTACCAAAAATATCTCACAGATTAAGCCATGTCAACCCCGGCTAGAAGGAGACTTATGAGAGATTTTAAACGGTAAGTTGGTCCAAACTGGTTAGCAGTTTCGTCAAAACAGCTATCATTAGCCTAGCTTACGTTAGCTTGTTGAGGCTAACCTTAATATTTCATTCTAATCAACAGAACTAGTTTCACAGTAAAGTACAATATCAAGAAACCCGTTCATAATTGTATTTGTTGTACAATACCGACTGATGTATTCAAAAATATTACCATAATACGAGTCAAAAACCTCACTGTTTCACTTGCGTTAGCCGGATATGAATAATGTAATGTAATTAACTTTAAAGATAAGAATTAACACAGCAAAAGTTGTGTTTTGGTTGTTAATTGTTAGAAGAATAACACATTCACAGAGGAAGACACAAAACTTGGCGTCTACATCTTGTAAAGTGACAGTCTAACATACTGTACTGATTAAGGAACAGTTTGTCCATAAATGAAAGATGTTTCTTTACTTTAAACTAGCTGCACTATTTTCTAATACAATTAATATACATTTGCAGTGAGTCCGTTCATTCAGGGGTTCTCAGAAACGTGTCAAACTGTAATTGTAAGTGTGAAGTCTGTCTTCATGGGACAGAGCATTTTTAAGTTCTAAGAAGTCGTACATTTTTTTGGACAGGCTGTCTCCAGGTGTTTACTAAGAGTGGCGACCTGTGTCAAAGGAAAAATATGTTTTCAACTTGAAGCACTGTTAGTTACTGATCATTAACATGCTTTGGAAACTTAAAAAAGTTATGTGTATTGGAAGAACTGAAAGTACTGAAATTAGAAATTGACAATATTTTTGAGTTTGTGTGTTTGAAAAGCTGATTGCATTTTATCAAGAGCTTCTCACACATTAAAGTTAAATAAATTGAGATTTTGCCATTTTGAAGAATACAATCATGAATTAAGGATTTGTTTGTTTTTTTTTGGCATGGACTGAACAAATCTAGTCTCTTGTCCTGATGCATCTCAGTAATCCAGGTAAAAAATCAAAAAGAAAAAAATTGTATAGGTCCTCTGGACGGGTTCTTCTTTAATGAAACGTTTCGTCTCTCCTCCAAGAGACTTCTTCAGTCTGAGAGTTTCAGGCAAAATTCAGGCTTTTAAGCACTGCCTCCATGTGACTGATACTCACATCACATGGCTATCGTTGACACCTAATTAACACTTATTGTTAACAGGGGGTGGAGTGATACCGGCAATGGCAGCGCTGTAGGAGGGGGACAACTGAAAACAGAGGCCTCCACCTCTGTTTAATTATGGACGGTCTTTCTTCACAAAAATGGCTTCTTTTACTCCTCTCTCAAACCAACGTTCCTCTCTATCAAGAATGAGAACATCCTCATCTCTGAAAGAGTGACCGCTGGCCTGTAAATGAGTGAAAACTGCCGAGTTCTGGCCGTTAGATGTAGCTCGTCTGTGTTGGGACATTCTTTTGAACAGTGGCTGCTTTGTTTCCCCGATGTATAACTGGTCGCGGTCCAGTTGCGGGKGTTTCGGAGAAACTGAGACGTTTATTTTCTAAACATGATGTCCCAGTGGCTTTCAAACCCCAAAACACATTACGGCAAAGGCTGGTTCACCCCAAAGATCCGRTGCCCCGGCACAAACAGAGCAATGTTGTATATGCTGTTAAGTGCCAGGAGGACTGCGACCAGTTATACATCGGGGAAACAAAGCAGCCACTGTTCAAAAGAATGTCCCAACACAGACGAGCTACATCTAAYGGCCAGAACTCTGCAGTTTTCACTCATTTACAGGCCAGCGGTCACTCTTTCAGAGATGAGGATGTTCTCATTCTTGATAGAGAGGAACGTTGGTTTGAGAGAGGAGTAAAAGAAGCCATTTTTGTGAAGAAAGACCRTCCATCATTAAACAGAGGTGGAGGCCTCCGTTTTCAGTTGTCCCCCTCCTACAGCGCTGCCATTGCCAGTATCACTCCACCCCTGTTAACAATAAGTGTTAATTAGGTGTCAACGATAGCCATGTGATGTGAGTATCAGTCACCTGGAGGCAGGGCTTAAAAGCCTGAATTTTGCCTGAAACTCAGACTGAAGAAGTCTCTTGGAGGAGAGACGAAACGTTTCATTAGAGAAGAACCCGTCCAGAAGACCTATACAATTTTTTTCTTTTTAAATCTAGTCTCTTATTGTGTGGAATAAAAAACTGAGATATTATATCTTTATTTTGGTTCCAAAGACTACAAGAAGATCCTCCAGCTGGTGTCAGTGGTGCCCCATCTGAAAACAACATCATGGTGTGGAATGCTGTCATTTTTGGGTAAGAATGTGAAATTTGTCCACTTTGTAAATTTGCCTATAGATTGTGAAACCTAACAAAATCATTTTGTTTTAATTTTTCAGCCCTGAAGGAACTCCATTTGAGGATGGTATGGCTTTTTTTTTTGTATTTGTTTTAAGGGTTAATATACACAATTATTAAATTATTCACTTGTAACTTGACAATGTGTTATCCTTAAGTCATTAAAGGTCATTGCTCCTATATTCCTCATTAGACACACATTTAAGTTAATTGCATTCCTTTGTTTGTTTTTGCCTCAGGTACATTTAAACTCATTGTAGAATTCACAGAAGAATATCCCAACAAACCGCCCACGGTACGGTTTGTCTCTAAGATGTTTCATCCAAATGGTAAGAGTATTGTGTGGTCATGTTGTTGTGGATACATATGGGCAGTATGTGATTGTTTTTCTTCTTGTCTATAGTCTATGCGGATGGCAGTATATGTCTAGACATTTTACAGAACCGCTGGAGTCCCACTTATGATGTGTCCTCTATTCTTACATCTATCCAGGTAAAAAAAAAAGTCATGCTAATTACTTGGTCAGGTATTAAAAATGTCTTATTTTGTCAAACCAAACCTTGTTCTAGTAAAAAACATAATAATAACAACAAATAATAAATCACAAGTCTAAAAATATTATAAAAAGTTGAAGATGTGAACTTCAAAGGATAGTTCAGATCCTCTGAAGCTAAGTTCAGTGGGTTTATAAAGAATATCTTACATGTTTCAGATAGTTCTGTTTGATGAAACAAGTTTAATCTGTGTTGTCATAACCGCTTTCATCTCTAAAACTTCATAGGAGTTTATGCTAACACCACTAACTTTAAAGTGTGACATCAGTTTCAGTCTGACTTTTTTTAAACATAATTCAGATTGTTTAGATCAGWGTTTCCCAAAGTTGGGGTCTGGACCCAAAGTGGGGTCCCGAAACATAAAGGTGGGGTCCTGAAAAGATTTTCTGAATTAATTACATTTTTGCCTTAGTTGTTACAAAGGAGTGAGGTTAGTGTAGTTAAACTGGATAAATGTAGTATAAAAATATTGTTACTATGTCCATGTTTTGTTGACCTGATACAAATGTTTATCATCCAAAAACAGTTGTGGGCACAGGTCTCTGATACTGTTATTTTGCGGGTCAAAAGCKGAAAAGTTTKGGAACCACTGCACTTTGGTTCCCAAAGTTGGGCTTGGGACCCAATTATGGGTCATGAAGCACCTTGGATAATCTCCAGAAATCAATTTAAAGGGTAATAAAATAATTGCTGATGTAATGGTTTCCCTATAATTATTATAAAAACACAATAAGTATAAATAAGTATTTATATTTGTGTACAAGCTGTTTAGATTGTCAAAAACCTGTGTTTTTAGGTTTATTAACGAAGTTCATGTACTCAGGCCAGTAATATTTGGGGTCACAAGWTTTTGCCATGGATATTTTGTGGGTCAGAAGAYAAAAAGTTTGGGAACCACTGGTTTAGATTTAAGTTACATTAAGATGACTGCAATCCACTCTGGACTTTGCTCTGGTAGGACTAGCTGTTATCTTGGCAATTTGGTCAGAATTAAATCTAATCTCTTCAAATTGAGGTCATTCAAAGAGTTATCTACAACAAGTAAGACACTAATAGCTCAACCTTTCCACAGAACCCCACTTCAAAATATTTGAACCATCTCTTTAAGTTGGATTTAGTCCCTGCAAGAGTTTGATTATATCTATATTACCTCCCTCAAGGTGTAAGAAACTCTTCTTTTTGAAGAAATGTTGAATATATCCAAAATCTGAATGTTTGTATTTATTTCCCCAGTCCCTGCTGGACGAGCCGAACCCCAACAGTCCAGCCAACAGTCAGGCAGCTCAGCTGTACCAGGAGAACAAACGGGAGTACGAGAAGCGTGTGTCTGCTATAGTTGAACAAAGCTGGCGSGACAGTTGACCTAACAACTCTAAAAGCAGCTCGCTCCATTGTTAAGCTGTGTGTGCTTCAAGTTTTAGTGGAGTAAATCTTGATTTTAAAACAATTTTTGTTCCCCCCTTTTTTTATTTTAAGCTTTTATGCACTTTACCTTCAACTTGATAGWGTTTTTCCTCTTTGTTTTTGGCCCAGGTTTTTCCTACACATCTGTTCTAGTCAGTCAGGGAAAATGTGTGAATATTGCCTCGGTGTTCTGTCAGTATGGACTAACAGACTATTACAGAGGAAAAAGAAAAAAAAACCTCTGTTTGCTGTAGAAACTTCCCATGACCTTTTATGTTTATTGTCCACAGGGGTGCATCAGCTACGTCATGGGTCCTCTTTAGTTGTGCGCCTGATCTCGTCAATTTTCACAATGCAGTGGAATAATAAGCAGCCTGAGCATTACAGCTAAATCACACGTTGACACAGAGTCCTTTGCTGTGTTGTGAACTGTTACATGCATGACATTATGTTTTCACAATCCTGTTGAGTTCTCGTGTATATAACTAAAGAAAGCTGCAACTGAAATTATGTACAGATTTTGCACTGGTTGTCCTTCACGTCACTTTTTCCAGTACTTGTAAATAAACATCATCCTTAAGTGGGATTGTTTTGTCTTTTTTTTTTTTTTAATCATGCCAAACTAACTAAATATTAGGATGTCGTCTTGCACTTTTTTATATTTGTAGGAAATGCATGCCATTCGCACTTTCAAGTGCAGCTGACTGCCATTTAGGGGTTTGTAAACATCAAGCTGCGATTGCAAATGAAATGTCTCAAACATGAGTCACAGATATGACAGAAATAATACGTTCCACTAAAAATTTTATTTGTTAAACAAGAAGATATATTGAACACGCAACACAGCATGAATGATAAACAAAGAGGGAGATTAAGCGCAGAACTTCAGAAACATGCTCCATTCCAGTTTTTACTAATTCTTTCTAAACCACACAGATGTTTCTCCTTTCTGCAGCAGTTACAAAAATAACCACAAGAATCCTCATAAATGCAAAACATAATTTTTTAAGAGTTCACTGAGCCATGCAGAGCGAGCTACCTGTTGTAGGCTCTCTCCTTTTTAGCCCTCTCCAGAGCCTTGTCTATAGTCTTTTCATTCTCACCTCGACACTTGGGGCAGTACCACTTGCCTTTGGGCTTATGGTTGAGCCCGACGCAGGAGAAGTGGAACCACTCAATGGGGCATTCGTCGTTATCGCAGCCGATCATCTCGCCGTAGGACACCTGCTCACACAGGCAGTACGTCGGCTCGTCCGGATCGATGGGCAGGTCGGGAGGCGACACCTCCCGCTCCGACTTTCCTTTAGACCTTTTCTTCTTCTTGGAAGACGTTTTGGCCCTCTTTTCCCGAGATGCGCCCACATCGTCGGCATGGTCCAGACCCCCGTAACATTCACGATTTTCCCCGTTTTTCTGTCGCCTTGAACGTTTCCCTCCGGATTTGTCTGTTCCAGCTGAACCCGGTGCGACCTTGTCTTGGTGGCCCGATTTCCCCGGTGTGACCGTGGCTGACGAAGACGACATCAAGGATGCTGCAGTGGAAGTCAGAGGTGGTGTCATGGTAACGAGGCTTTCTGGGACTTCTTGAGATGAGAGGAGGAGTTCTGAATGGCAGTCTATTTGTCGTGTTCGGTTCTCAACCAACTCCACCTGCAACAAAGCATGTAGTGTTTTTGTTTTAAGGCCTGTCATATTTTTTTGCGTGTTCAATTTCAGCTGCTTTCATACACACAAAAGCTGTAGCTTAAGTGTGTTCCATATCTGTTGTAAAAATTTAGACTTAAAGCATTTGCAAATGAGTAGCTCCGTTCGGTTCTAATTTACCATTTGACCAGCAATCCGTATCTTTTCATCGCCAAGCTCCTGGCTGCGGATCAGTGCCCTCTGAATGGACGACTGAAGCTTGCCCCTCTGAGGTGAGTCAGAYTCACGGCGATACCGTTCATACGCATCCTCAAGCTCCTTGAGAACATCTGCACAAAACACACAATCAGTTACACTACAAGTGAAATCATCTAAAAGGTACACAAAATTCTCAATTTTAGCTCTTTTCCTCGTTTTAACAAGTGAATTAAGTACAAAGTATTTGCGACATAATAGTAATCTGCCCCACTGAGCTTCGGTACCTTGATACTTGGCATCAATTTCCCTCATGATGGATACACTCCTCTGCAAGTCAAGAGGTAGATACTCCACCAGCTCCAGGTACTCCTCCACATAATTCACATCTACATGCCTCTGGTCACCGTTGGTTGGGTTCAACATTGCGGGTCCTCCTCAACCCTGGACACTCCTACACATTCCAACAACATTAAATAAACAAGGTTTTCCACTTACTGCACTTATAACTCTGTCTGCAAATACATTTCCCAAGGTGACATTTGTTTTGTTGGATTATTTTCTAAACAATCTGTCAAAAATAATCAAAAAAATAAATGCATGTAATTTGTATCACTGCTAAAGTATCAGTTCAGCTGATGCAGAATGTGTAGTCTTGTGTGATTTTAGCTTTTTGAAGTATAAAACAAAATAACTTCATAGTGTTGCTTTTTCCTCCACATCATTGGAGAGGACAACAGTGGTGCGAGCTAGCTACATTTCTGAGCTGAAGTCCCATTCAATGTGTGGATGAGCACAAAACCAAACACAAAGAAAGTTGCCAAAAGGGTATAAATTGTAATCTACAATGGTGTTTTGTGGTCTAATGTTAAAAACTAACAATAGTGACTTTGAAAAATGTCTTATTAYATGTCTATTATATTATATTATATTACTATACTATATTATTATGTCTTATTATGTCTTA
>NW_013952573.1:771212-780835 GCF_001266775.1 Austrofundulus limnaeus | reverse complement strand
TGTGTGTGTGTGTGTGTGTGTGTGTGTTCATACGAAATGTTGTTCAACAAGGATTTGAGGTTTTTGTTTGTAGATTACTGTTTAAATTTTAAATTGGAGAAGAAAAAGACGCAGATACTATATATTTTTCTTCTTTCTGTCGCCTTTCATTTGTATTTGTGATTTGTATTTTTATTGTACATAATTTTTTGTTGTTTTTAAAGAATTTACTAAATAAATAACATTATTTGGCTACTTAGCCAACTGTAACGGAGTACATGAAGTCATAATGTGACAGTAAAACGTAGAAATGTCAGTGTTAGGCCTACACGTAATACTCACTTGGTTTCTGTATGCAGTACAGATTAGTCTAAACATTATCTTACATAAACAAAACGTTTGCTGAATTAGCTTTGTTAGCGTGCTAGCTTAGCGGGTAACTAAATGAAACGTGGCCCAAGTAAAATAATGGCATCAAACAATGCGCATCTCTGCTATCTCGTATTAAAGTTGTAGGCATAAAATCTTACCTCTGCGTATGTATTTATTTTCTTCTTTGTCATCCACTTTCGATGTAGTCACGTACTGCTACRGTTGTGTTTGCGCSAGRCTATGGCAAGCCGTTGGGGTCATAAATCGGGCGTACATTTACGTGCAAATCCGAACGCGCGGTGGCGCCACCGCGCGGTGCCGTAAATAACGCGCGCCAACGGCTTGCCATACCAGGCCAGCTGTGCGCATGCGCTGTACTTTCAGAGCGGCAACTCATCCTTCCTGACTGGAGCCTGAGCCTCCTTTTGTCTGTGAATTTTYATGTTACAGTGAAACTTTCAGCTCTGAACGAGTCAACCTTCCTTTTCTTGGGTTTTGCGCACATTGAATAAGAGGAATGAGACTACTGCTACGGTTTTATTTTTGTGCAGAAATACCGTACTCACGTTTGATGAGCCAACATCGCCATCTGCAGCCAGTTGCCGGTATAGCTATCATGTAGACTGGTTTCCRTTTTTGATTTACTATTTTTTAAGTGCCAAACAAGTTTACAGTTTTTATTTGGTTTATGAAAAAAATCTGAGGTTTGCATTTTGTCTTGATATATTTCTACTCTTTGGAGTATTTCACTGACATATGTTGTTTAACGTTTTATTTAATTTACCAAAAATAAAAAAATAAAACATCGAAGTGCATATTTTTGTTTTAACAAATTCAAAGTGCTTTGCTTGACCACATAGTCCACACTCTGACCTTTATTCAGCTTGTTAAGAACACATTTAAACATTTTTGTAATTTAGCTTAATACTAGATACATTAGTGTCCGATCCTGGTCATTGAGGGCCATTATCCTGCGTGTTTTAGTTGTTTCACTGCTCTTTAGCAGGTCTTCAAGTTCTGCAAAAGCCTGCTGATCAATCATTCATTCGAATCAGCTGTTAAAACAGAGAAACATTTAAAACCTGCAGGTTTAGTGGCCCTCGAGGGCCAGGAACAGACACCTCTGTACGAGAAGTTACAGATTTTCAGGTTTCAAACAGCTCCTTGAAGCCCGGACCGATCTCCTGGATCATGTCTGAGGTGGTGGTAGACCTGCCGTGTCGATGAAATGCTTGTCTGTTGCAGTGTCTGGTGAGTGAACAGGCTCCGAATGCTGCAACCACTGATGGATTCATTCTGAAAGAAAGTGAGAGTTATGTGTTAGGAGACACAAACCCTACAATTACTAGACACATTTCTGTCTGATGCTTTGTTTACATTTAGATTTTTCACAATCATCAGTTACACATGTAATACTGTAATTGTCACCTGCTTTCATGAGAGCAGGTGGTTTTGTGTATGCCTGTGTGAGTTTATGTTAGCTAAATACTTCATGAAACACTGGATGGATTCGAATGAAACTCTTGAAAAGTGATTAGTGGATGACCACCTAACTGATTACATTTTGAAGTCCTCTCAAATCTACAGTGGGGAGATCAAGTATTTGATACACTGTTGATTTTTCAGGTTTTCCCACTTGCAAAGCTTGTAGATGACTGTAATTTTTATCATAGGTACTCTTCAACTGTGAGTGATGGAATCTAAAACAAAAATCCAGCAAAATACAATGTATGATTTTTAAATAATTAATTTCCATTTTATTGTGTGAAATAAGTATTTGATCATCTGTCAACCAGTAAGAGTTTTGACTCTCACAGACATGTTAGTTCTTCTTTAAGAAGACCTCCTGTTCTCCACTCATTCCCTGTATTAACTGCACCTGTTTGAACTCGTTACCTGTATAAAAGACACCTGTCCACACACTCAATCAGACTCCAGCATCTCCACAATGCCCAAGACCAGAGAGCTGTGTAAGGACATCAGGGATAAAATTGTAGACCTGCACAAGGCTGGGATGGGCTACAGGACAATGGGCAAGCAGCTTGGTGAGAAGGCAACAACAGTTGGTGCAATTATTAGAAAATGGAAGAAATACAAAATAACRGAAAATCTCCCTCGGTCTGGGGCGCCATGCAAGATCTCACCTCGTGGAGCATCATTGATCTTGAGGAAGGTGAGGAATGAGCCCAGAACTACACGGCAGGACCTGGTCAATGACCTGAATAGAGCTGGGACCACAGTCTCAAAGAAAACAATCACTAACACTCAACGCCGTCAAGGATTAAAATCCTGCAGTGCACGCAAGGTGCCCTTCCTCAAGCCAACGCATGTCAAAGCCCGTCTGATGTTTGCAAATGACCATCTGAATGATCCAGAGGAGGAATGGGAGAAGGTCATGTGGTCTGATGAGACAAAAATAGAACTTTTTGGTTTAAACTCCACTCGTCATGTTTGGAGGAAGAAGAATGATGAGTACAACCCCAAGAACACCATCCCAACCGTGAAGCATGGCGGTGGGAACATCATTCTTTGGGGATGCTTTTCTGCAAAGGGGACAGGACGACTGCACCATATTGTGGGAAGGATGGATGGGGCCATGTATCGTGAGATTTTGGCCAACAACCTCCTTCCCTCAGTAAGAGCACTGAAGATGGGTCGTGGCTGGGTCTTCCAGCATGATAACGACCCAAAACACACAGCCAGGGCAACTAAAGAGTGGCTCCGTAGGAAACATCTTAAGGTCCTGGAGTGGCCTAGCCAGTCTCCAGACCTGAATCCAATAGAAAATCTTTGGAGGGAGCTTAAAGTCCGTGTGGCCCAGCGACAGTCCCGAAACCTGAAGGCTCTGGAGGAGATCTGTATGGAGGAGTGGGCCAAAATCCCTGCTGCAGTGTGTGCAAACCTGGTCAAGAACTACAGGAAACGTCTGATCTCTGTAATTGCAAACAAAGGTTTCTGTACGAAATATTAAGTTTCATTTTTCTGGTGTATCAAATACTTATTTCACACAATAAAATGGAAATTAATTATTTAAAAATCATACATTGTATTTTTCTGGATTTTTGTTTTAGATTCCATCACTCACAGTTGAAGAGTACCTATGATAAAAATTACAGTCATCTACAAGCTTTGCAAGTGGGAAAACCTGAAAAATCAACAGTGTATCAAATACTTGTTCTCCCCACTGTAGAAGTCTACTACAACCAACTGGCCTTRGAAAATACAAAAATGGCCGAAGCTCAGTCAATTTTACAGATGAAGCTAAACTTTGATGTGGTAGTAGCTGAGAGTCACCCCCAACACATGTTCAAAGCACTAAGAGCTCGCTCAAGATCTTTGAAAATTTCAGCATGTAATGTAGGGCAATACACCTTTCTTCAAGGAATGCTATTTTCACTATATTTACTTGTCGTAATAACATAAAACTTTAAAGTCAGAGGTCTTCTCACCCTCTGATCCCTCCTGCTGCTGAAGCAGAATGAGCCCAGTGGGCCAGGACTCCCATAGATCCGGACAGGAGATCACCCTGTCCACCACATCTTCTCCCACTGCCTTCAACACTACACGAGTACACTACAAACACAACACAAAGTCACAAAAAAGATGCTTCATAGCTTCGTGGAGATTTCGCCACTGAAAATAAAAGTCAGTGTGTTTGATACCAACCCTTGCTGCCGTCTGAAATGAGGTCCTGTTCGCCCTTTAGCACGAGCGTGACGTTACCCATCGTTTGGCTGAGCTGCATGACGCTGCACGGATGATCACTGCTGTTCATGGGCTCACGGTGCTRAAAACAACACGAGAAGCTACATCAGCAAAACGAATTACATCAAACGCCACGAACTACTGACTAACAGAACTCCACCTAAATAAACCCACCAGTGCCTGAAACAGTCGAGTGAACTCCATGAAGTTAGGCGTGAGGATACCCTTCTGGTACCCCTGGATGACAGATGGTTGTTGCGTAACGAGCCATAATCCATCCTGTTGAAAAACAACCAACGCTTGAATGACCCTGCACAAAGAAGCTCATGTGTTCAACAGCTAAAACTTGAATTTATTCAACACTTACTGCATCAATAACTATAGGAATATCTCTTGCTTTAGACCGCTCGATCACTTCCTGAAAGAGACAAAAAACTATTCATCTTTTTGTCCAAAACATGCATTGCTCTCAGGTGTTTTTATATGCAAACTAAGGTTGTTCTGTCTCACAAAGTTGAAAAATTAAATATGTGAATCTTCTTTTATCACAAAATAACATTCATTCTTCTTCGTTGCTTATCAGGTCATAAAAGCAACAAATCTAGGAGAGACATGTCTCTCCCTGGTGACACTCTCCAGTTCCTCCTGGGGGATATCCATTCTCTGGTCCCCCTTTTAAAAAATGAAACCACCACCCCAGTCTGCTACTCTGCAAAACCATGACAGACCCAAAACATCAAAAGACTTTAGCGTCACGAGCAAATCTTGTCCACACCTGATGCTCTGCCACCGGGGAGCTTTTTGACCCCTATGACCTCTGGCATCGTTATGGACTCATCTTCCCACAAGTCCTCAAAACAGAAGCTATGTTTACACGCACAAAATTTTTTGATCAGATTGAAATGTATTCAAATTAAATAATCCGAATGTACTGTTTACATGGACACAATCCGATCATGACAAGTGTTTACACGCACTGGACTTTTATTCAGAATAATATGCGCAGTGTTGTAAACCTTCAGCTCTACTTCCGTGTAACGTAAACAAAGCTCTTCGGTGCGCTCAGGATGGATTCGTGTCAGCTTTTAATAACGGGAGAGACGTCGTTACTCCTCGGCTGAGCTGCAGATGAAGCAATACGTGTTTTTTATTTATTTATTTTTTGCGAAGCAACATCTGCTGTTTGTCTCCTTTTTTAATCTGTTAAGAGAGCAAGGAGGAAAAGTTCTGCGCGGTGCAGCGCAGCTGGAAACTACAGCGCTGCTGCCCCGCCTCCTCTAAAGAGCAGAAAGTCAGCAGACATGCGCACTCAGGTCAGTTTTCCACAATCAGAATAAGATGATCTGATTGTTTACATGAACGTCATTCCGATTATCAATCGGCATAACCCATCCTTCTCATTTGGATTAAAAATTTATTCGGATCGAGCTCAATCGGACCAGAATAATCCAAACGGGCTGTTTACATAAGCATTTTTATTCCGAATGACCGTTTAATCCAATTACTTATGTCCATGTAAACGTAGCTAGTGCGGCTGAGTTTGTTAATCTAGTTTATTGGTTATATACTAGTAGTTAGTTTCTCCTTTTTTTCCCCCTTTTTCCTCAGACAAATATCTTCCACCTGCCTTGGCCGTTTTCAGTAAAGATTCTTCTCTGCCCAGACCTGGTCCCACAACAAGGCTGTGAAGTCGTGGGAGCCACTTTTCGATTTCCTCCACTGCGTTCGGACTGTCCCTAAATACACACAAGGTGACACGTCACAGGTGTTTTTTGGAAAAATTTAAAACAATAAAATCATTTTCTGCAAATTCTACACAATATTCTGAAGAAAACTGCAAAATTCTACATGCTCTGTCAAAATGGCACTTAATTACTAATCAGTGTGGGTTTGTACTTACAGAACAGGGTGCACTATAAGCTCAGGGCTGTACGATTTGATTACAGTCGCAGCATCTTTAGTGCAGAACACATGAGACAGGTCAGCACCCTGGAAAAAAAGAATGCTGTTGACTTTGACTCAAAACTTGACTGTATAATATTAAAGTAAGGCTTCAGCTCACCACTTTGAGCGCAGAAATGGCAGCAAAGTAAGGAGCTCCGGTGTAGCTTTAAAGAGAATAATAATAACAATAATAACAATAATAATAATAATAATAATAAAGGATTTAGGGTTAATGGGCCTCATGCAAAAACCGTTCGTACGCACAGATTTGTTCTTAAGTTGTGTGTACAAGTGATTTGGGAGAATTTGTGGCATTCACCAATGTTTTCGTATTCTAAGATTTTTTTCAGATACGAACAAAATTCACGAGTGGTCCAGACCTGTCGTATATTTTACCAGCAGTCAGTCTGTTGTTATCCAGACGGTTTTTCCTCCCTAATAACTTTATATTTTGTTAGTTTGAAGATATTTTGAGTTGAAAATAAATCACACTCCATAATTATCTTGACAATATGATATTCTGCTTGAATTAGAATTATAATTTTAAATGTAATAATTTGGACTAACAATACTGTTTTCTGTCGCTTATCCGGGATCGGGTCTCGGTGGCAGCAGCAGAGAGACCCAGACTTCCCTCTCCCCAGCGACACCTTCCAGCTCGTCCTGGGGGACTCCGAGATGTTCCCAGGCCAGAGGGGATACACAATCCCTCCAGCAAGTCCTGGGTGTTCTCCAAAGTGCCAGACTTATTTTGAAAACATTTTAAAATGCTTATTTCAGAACTGCAACTGAGACCACTTTCGACCGCATGCGGGGGGGACGGTGCGCAGCGCTGCGGCTTCTGAATAAATGAAAATGATTTAACACAGTTGTTTATACTTTTAGCAGCTCTTTTTATTCCACAGCTGACCTGCTAAAAATGACAGATTTTCTTTTCTGGATCTCTGACAGACGGACTTCAATCTCTGAACTCGTAAAGTTTTTCTTTTTAATTTTCACTGTCRTTTTCATGAATGGACACTTCCTTGTATCTGAAGCAGGAATCATAGCCTTATATGGTGTTTTTGGGGTGGTAATTATGTTAATCTCCTCTCGCGTGCACGAGCAGCTGGATACAAACAGGTGGAATTTAYGCAGCTCATTTACACACTTTTCCTGAAGATAGAAGAGTTTGTTGAATCTGACGTGACATGTTTGTACGAACCCTTTGTACGAACAAAAGTAAGAGAAATTTAGGATAAGAATACAAACATGTCCTTGCATGAGGCCCATTGTTTTTATACGGTGTTGTGTTTTTGTTGAGTGTGTGACTTACTCTTGGCATCCTCCAATGATCCCAACACGCCCGTCTTGTCCCTTGTGCTTCTTGGACGTAAGCGGAGGAACGATGCTCTTTACTAGTGAGAAGATGTCATCGTCCATGCCTCTGTGGGACGAAGAGCCCAAACTACAGTAGCGCTCGAACACTAAGGAAACAAACAACATGAAAGTTTTAAACTACATTAAAAACAATTAAACGTGACTTAATTAGTGTCAATCCATTCTTTTTTTCAATAAGCTAAGAGTCAAATCAGGATCAGGTAGACACTACAGCCGCCTCGTGTTTAATTTTCTCTTTACACGTTCCACCTCCACAACACCTGAGCTAATACCTAATGAATCTGCGCTCAAACAGTCTTTCTGGGGCGAGGCGCGTCCACACATGTGCGACGGCGGCGAGACGCCGGTGATGACCGGAGCGCGGGTCGGAGGATGGGCCGCCTTGCCGGCGGAGCCAGGTCGGGCCGAGCTGATGCTGGAGAACATCTGGGCGAGCATCTGGAGCATGTGCAGCTCCCGGGCGTGCTCCGTCTCCCGGCGGCGGTCCTCCGCCTGCAGGCGCTGCTCCTCCACGCGGTAGAAGTTCTCCTCGGCTTGGGCGCTCTGCTCCAGGAACTGCTCCATCAGTTTCTCCATGGGGAAGTTGGAGCGCCGCTTCCTGGGTCGTTTCGGCGTTCTCGCTGACAGATTACTGGCTGACTGGCTGCTGTTGTGTGGTCTTGATGTAGCGYCTAAAGGAGAAATGGTACTTTAAAACCTTTTCAAACACATAATGACTCCAACAGCAGAAGAGTGTAAAATAATAAAAAAAGAGAAAGAAAATGACTTACTGTTGTTGCCAACTGTGACTTTAAGTGGGATAGGGATGGGGACAGTCGGATATTCCAGCTTGACTTCAGTCTCAGCAGGATAGGGACACTCTCCTGAGCTTTCCACATCCTGAACATCCTCTCCATCCTCCTCCAGGCCGTCCCCGGCCTCCTCACCTCCCGCCCCGCTCTCCATCATCAACTCCTGCGCGTCCAGAGGCGGCCGGTTGCTCAGAATACTCTCCATGACGTCATAGAACTTGCAGATCTTGTGATACTGCCCGTTGTTCCTCAGGTTACCCTCCTTGGCCAGCAGGTACTGCCTTTTGAGGCTTTTGATCCTCACCCGGCACTGCTCCGGCGTCCTCTCGAAGCCCATGGCTCCCAGCCTGCGGGCAACGTCGCGGTACACGAAGCTGTTCCGGAAGTTTCCGTCCAGCGCCGTCTGGATGTCCTGCTCCCCCCAGATGTTCAGCAAGGTCCGCGTCTCCACGTCCGACCACAGGAAGCCCCGTGTTGTATTGGCTAGCATGCTGGCTGAACCGAACCGGATTAGTCCCCCGAACTGAGGAGTTGAATGTTGCAAAATAAAGGTCTGGTCCAGATCTGCATCAAAGCGGCGGGATGCAGCTAACCCACACAACGTCCTGTGGCCATTTTGATACTAGCTTACGGGAAGTCCTTGAAGTGGTTTCAAATTTAGCTTTGAACTTTGGGTTCATAACAAAAGCGTGTAAATAAGCAAACTGTGTGTGTGTGTGCTAGCCAAACCTTAGCAGCTTATGTTTATCCCCTTACGTCGTAATAAAATGGCGTAGTTTGTTGTTATTATTATGGATAAACTGAGTAGGGGTCAGCTTCCGGAGCTCTTATCTCAACCTTTGCTTTCATTGAGCGTTTTTCCAAACTGACCTCTGATCAGTCCTCTGAGGTTAATTTTTACCGCCCGCCCCGTCGCTGAGGTGTCCGCCMGGTCCTAAAGCCCGCGGACTCCACAGCCATGCTCCATTTAAAAGAGCTAACCTTGTATCCGAAACACAGCGGTGGTGATCAAATTAAATTAAAATTTCAAAAGTTTCCCTTCATGTTACCTTTCTCGTTCAAAAAGATGAACATGGCGAGAATCGACAGCGCAAATGCGATCAACGAAAACGACAGCGGTGTCTGAATCTGCTGCTGAGGCATCGTTGTTCTGTAGTAAAACTGCTGCCATCGACACTCAGAGCTTCTCCACGCCTGGAAGACCCCCACCCTGCTCGGCCAACTCCTTCTTACCTAAACGGGAACTGCGTTTCAACGCCAAAAAGCGCACAAAAATGCTTCTGGTCATGAGGCGTTCTGACTCTGACCCACTGGAGTCAGGAACTGCAGGAGAAAACTATGGTGGTGCGTTCAAACGCTCCTCGGACAATCCGGTGTCAAAACAAACGCTACTGTCGAACCGGAAGTGTTACGTTTCTGACCAGCAGCCTTTATTTACAGTATTACATTATT
>NW_013952573.1:768695-771154 GCF_001266775.1 Austrofundulus limnaeus | reverse complement strand
CGATATCGATATCGAATCGGGACACCCCTAGTTTTAAGATCAAGTTGATACTAGACATGGGTCTTTACGATGTAAAAACAAGTGTGCATTGCCTTGTATCATGCCATTGCCTGCAGCTTGAACTGTGACCAAGTTGAAATGTGTTTGCTAATCAAGTACCAGCTTGTGCCTGCCGAGTCAGCAGTTGTTTGTAATGAGGGTAATTGTGTGAGAATATGACAATTAGAAAATATGTAGTTTTAATGAAATATTTTGTTTGTGGCTGGAATTGAACCCTGATCTCCCGCATGAAAGCCCATAGTGTTCACCATGAGACTATAAGAGCTGTTGCAGTAGGCACTCCCAGTGTTAAGTTTGTATGTGTGCTGAAAGAGGCCACATTGCCAATGCAATTGTTGACACTAAACTGCAATATATTACAAAAGTAAAGGAATATTAGGACAATATTATTGTGAAATATCAAAACACAATCATGTTTGTATTGTAAACATTGAACTAGTGAGTTTAAATATTATTAAACTATGGTGCAGTAATGAGTAGATACAGCATGGGGCAGTATTGGACCAATACAAGGTTCCATTGACTCACATTATTTGATTTAAACATTAATATTTCCAAAACTATAAGTTGTACAGGTACCAAAAGGCATAGCAATCATTTGGYACAGGGGCTTTACAGATATAAATTACAATGGCAGCTCTAGGACAAAGTATGCAGGAGGAGAAGCGTGCCAAAGTGGAGATGACTTGGATGGGAAACGAATCACAATAGTGTGCATTGCATTGGCAATGCACACTGATAAAGCGTTAAATGGCTTATACATAGACAATGGTGAATGGTTTTTTTTCTTCAACCTTGGTCAAAAATATTTGAAACCAGTTCATTGCAAAAACTAAAATGATGCATTAAAATCATATTGCTGTAGATTAATCAGTCAATATTTTTAAAGGGAAATTTCATTTCAAGTTCAAAAACTTTAACTGATCCAATAAGATAAAAACAGGTTTCTGAATTATTTTTGCCCTGTACTTTGTGGGTAAAACTGGCTTATAAGAATTTATTTAAGTTTGTCAGTGATCGAGGATAGTAACAATATTTCAGCCCTGGTTAATTTCAGTAATAGTATGCAAATTAAAGATAAAACAAAGAAGAGAAAATAAGGTCTATTGAAACACAACAAAAATATGAGAAAAAAAAAAGAAAAATTACAAAAAGAAAAAAAACTTTAACAAAATACACACAAAGTTATATTTTATGAAATATTTTCATTTTTTTATTTAGCTTCATAGTGTTTTGATTCTTAAATTGTGTTTTGCACCTCTGGGTTAGCATATAACAGGAAATGTTCTCAGCAGCCTATTGTTTGAAAATTCTACTAGTAGTATTCTTAAAAATAAATTGGTGAACATTTTAGCACTAATTGGGCTGTTTTATATTATATTATCTACATATATCATGATTTTTTTATATCATACATTAATTTAATAATAAACATTATGCAAACATTCATATAAAATCAAAAGGTAGTTCTGAGAGATAATAATTTGTCATTTCTTTTGCCCAAAATGGTCCTGATTGGCAGAACAACTGTGTGTTTTTAATTTAATCCAGACTGGATATTRGTGGAAAATATTTGCCAACAAAGTAAGAAGATAAACTTTTTTTGTTCTCAGTCAAAAAAGAAAACATTGCCTCACTCTAGAGCATCAAACACAAAGCTGACCTGAAAAACTGCGTCCTGTTGTTCAATAATCCGATTGGATTTTGGAGAATGGGTTGAATAAAATCTTGAAAATGGGTTGGTCAAAACAAAAGATGGAATCTGAAATCGGATTAGATCACATAATCCAGCCCTGGATTTAATCTGGATTAAACATTGTGGCTGTGTTGTTCAAAAGATTTTAGTTTTATTGGAAAATTTTTGATTTAAAAAATGATCATTCTGATCCCAGTGGTTTGGTGAATTCAGGGTGAATTTCAGGAACAAAATAAAGTTTCAACTTATCAATTAAACATTAATCATTTAGTAAGTTTATTAGTAAATTTATTTATTGATTTTAACCCAATTTTCAAACCATTACAGGTGAAATTATAGACTGCTTTATACCAGTGTTTCCCAAAGTTGGGGTCGGGACCCAAAGTGGGGTCCCGAAACATCAAGGTGGGGTCCTGAAAAAAGTTTCTGAATTAATTACATTATAGACTGCTTTATACCAGTGTTTCCCAAAGTTGGGGTCGGGACCCAAAGTGGGGTCCCGAAACATCAAGGTGGGGTCCTGAAAAAAGTTTCTGAATTAATTACATTTTTGCCTTAGTTGTTACAAATGAGTGAAGTTGGTGTATTTAAAATGGATGAATGTAGTATAAAAAATATTTTTACAATGCCCATGTTTTATTGACCTGATACAAATGTTTATAATCCAAAAACAGTTGTGGGCACAGGTCTCTGCTACTGTTTT
>NW_013952573.1:761464-766346 GCF_001266775.1 Austrofundulus limnaeus | reverse complement strand
ATTATGAACAATGCACATAAATTGTTCTATGATTGTCAAACCAGTCATCTTTTCCTGCATGATACGTCATGAAATCAGTGAGTGCCTGATCATGTGCTGTATTGCTCAATATTGGACAAAAGTGACCCAGTCAAAGCACTTTTTTTTTGTACGTGCGCTTCTGCAGCACTACACTCACATAGACTTGACTCTCATCTGGTCCCACTTTGGTACCCACTGTCATAAGACCATTAACTTATGAGAAGTGTTGAATGGAAAGGTGGAGATTCGTTCATCCATTGATTATGTATTATTCGCCTAACTGTCTGAATCTCTGGTGTTCAGCCTCAGAGGCACCTTGGACAGGTCATCACATGGAGACAAATAACCGTTTACTTTCTCACACACACCTAGTTACAGTTTTAGAGGAATCAGTTAGCCTAACACACAGGTTTTTGGTCTGTGGGAGCAAACCAGTGTACCCAGAAAACCCACATGGGCACRGGGAGAACATGTAAACTCCACCCAAAAAGATCCCAGGCTGGGATGTGAWCCTGCAACCTTCTTGCTGATAGCTGACATCTCTACAAATGGTGCTACTTGATCCTGAGACAATAGAAAAGAGTAAGTGTAAAAAAAAACTGTTTTAATGGGAAACCTAAAGTAAATACTCTAAAGAGGGAAATGTGTCCTTTTTAGATTCAATTATGCTGCAAAAATTACCCATGTAAAATTACTAAAATATTAATAGAACTATATGCCTATTCAACTGGTGRCCCGCGGGCCACATCTGGCCCACGATTGACCAAAGTTGGTTAATTAATCTCTTAAGCCCAAACCCCCAGTTTTCTACTTTAATTACTGTAAGTTATTTTACTTAAACATGTKTGGTATCTACAGAAACATCAGACTCTTGGCTAGAAGCTGGTAAAACCATTTCTGTGAACACYCCAGACACTTAAAACTACAAACAAYTGAAGATAAATCTATGAAAGTGAACATTGGTTTAAAATTTGGCAAGTCAGAGATGTCAAAATRTTTGTGTGAAATAGGAGACATAATGTGTTATTTTTTGTTTTTCACATTGTTTTATTGTCACTAGGATTCTGTATGTTGTGATCATGATTAAATGCAGCAAAATAAACTATTTCAAATGTAACAGATCTTTGTAATATTTTTACATAATGACTTTAATTGCTGGATGTTTGGCCCCTGTGCTGTTGACCTGCAGTAACTGCAGTCTCTGGAGCAATTTAGTTGAATAGCCCTGCTGTATRCTATAGTCCAAATCCTCTAAAATTAAGTGAAATCTGCCAGTACAGCAAGAAAATTACACTTGATAAGACTTATGATAAGAAAAAAATGTCCAGGCTTACAAGACTAACAATCTAACACTATCAGTATTAAAACAAGATCAAACTACTTTTGGCTGGATTGTGAGATTGTAAAACTTGATCAGATGGACAGATTTTGTAATGAAGGTTAAAACCAAACTCCTCGCTTTAGCAGTTTCATCCATTTTTAATAAACTCAGTGCTTTAATGCACAAACATGGCTTAAAAAAGTCAAGTAAGTTAGTAGTTTCAAAAAGACAAAACACGTAGTTTTGTACTTGTTCAAGTACCAACCATAAGGTTAAATTAATCAGGGTGTTTTTTTAAATACAGTTTTTGCCCCAGCTGTGACCCACCAGTTGAGAATCCCTTCAGTAATCACATCAAAGTGATTACCCCTCAAATATCAGATGGACATCTTTTATCTGTTYCATTCTAGACTTTAAAATAACTTTAACTGTTTGGACTTAGTGGAAAAAGTGCTATTAATTGAATTACGATCTAATCTGGAGCGCTTTCAATGAGATCATGAGTGGGTTGATTGAAATGGTATTCACCTCAATTATGTTGGTATGGGAGCTAAAATGGGTCAACTTAAAAGTTTAGTTTTTTTTAAGGATGTTTCTAATCAGTGGCAGTGTGAGTCAGGAGGTATTTATTCTGTCAATTTGTTGCTACTTCATGAAATCCTGCTGGAAAAYGAAAAAATACCTCCAGTTTTACTTTTTWAAAAATCATTCTGACATTCTGTAATACGTTGTGAAAAAAAGTTTAAACCACTATTAATTTCTGTCCTTTTCCTTTCGAGAGGACAAAAATCTGTTCTGTCCAGTTTCTGTACTTTACCAGCACAGCTTATTGTGCAATGTGGGCTTAAAATGAGGGAAATGGAGAACAAAAGAGGAACTTCCAGGCATAAAATCTATCTGCAGCAGATAAAAAGGGTGTGAAAGTCATGCCTTTTAGCAAAGAAAACAAAAAAATCTGACACTTCGTCTGACAAATGCATCATCTATCAGCTAATCATCTGTCAGTTTTCACCTGTTTCTTGTTTTTATGCCAGAATTCAAAATGGTCTGACATCCTGAAAGTGAGCGGAAAAACTTTGAACCTTCAGAAAGACTAAAACAAATTCACTTAGAACTAAAAAGATGACAAAGGTTCATTAAAACTTTTAAAAGCAACATCTAAAGCAGAGGTTCTCAAACCGGGGTCCCAGGACCCTCAGAGGTCCGTGAAAGGCATCCTGGGGGTCCCCAAAAAATTCCACTAAATTTTTTATTTGGTTTTTATTTTTAAAAATGCATGAAGAACAATGAACTAATAAAACAAACATAAAAAAACTAATAAAAATATATTCCCATGGCATTTAGGGGTTGAAATGACAATAAATTATCTTTTAAAAGTGCAATGAGGGTGGTCCCTGGAATGTTTTTTGCCATTGTAAGGGGTTCCCCGACCCAAAAGGTTTGAGAAGCCCTGATCTAAAGAACCGAAGGACGACTCAAACAGCAGTGCTGCATAGTCAGGCTTTTTTACAAAGATCACTACTAAATAATTAATTACGGTAATCATCTTCTCTTTTCATACAGGTTACACCAACAATGACTGTTTATCTACAGTTCATTRTAAGAATTTACAAAAAGCAAACATTTATCTTTTATTTACATCAGATTCGTTTGGTTTATAGGTTATTTAAATTATGAAGTAGGCTTGCTAAACTTGTGGCACAAAAGTGACAAATTTTGGATTGACAAAATGTTTTTAACTAGTAATTTGCAAATAAAATGTAACAAATTTATATTGCTTTGTTTATATGCTTATTTAAGATTTTAGTTTTGCTTTCTGAATTTTGGCAGATAAATTGCCACAAAACTCCAGTAATGTTGTCAAATGCTTGTTTAACACACACAGAGAGAGAGAGAGAAATGCCCCTGCTTAGTCATTGTGAACTTTTGCACACTTATTTGACCAACAGTGATGATAAAGCCAACCGTCATTTACTCTCAGTTCTTAAGCACAACAACACTGCTGTCTTCTTTTCGTAACACAAAACCTTTTTCTAATGGTTGTGACGGGAACGGTTCCAGCTTCATAATCTCTAAACTGCTCTCCATCCTTGCTTTGAATAAACATGARTTCCAGTAAACCCTCTTAGTTAAACACACATTTCACAGGAGCGGAGCTGGCGGGCCACCACAAAAAGACCGTTTCATCACCGAGCCATTTCCTGCCCGTGTTGCTTTTACTCCCTGACCTCCGTCACGGCTCACGAGCCTCACGGTCACATTCGTTCAGTCGGCACAGGGGCGAAACGTCACATCAGCACTACTGAGTCACACAAAGCTATTGTTAGACACCTGTCAGCATAAACCGCAAACACTCTGAAGGGGAGGGGAGTTTCCAGACGGGCGCACAGAAATGTTTCCTTCTAATCGTTTTTCTACTTTTTCAGGTACAATCCAAAGTTAAGGTTTTTAAATTGCATTTCTAGTTCTTATATCTGCGAGTTACTGGATTTAACATAAAATGAGTGTGTGGATTGGAGCTTTGAAAGTAAAACAAAAAGAACAGATCACACTGTGAGGCTGTTTCATACAATATTTGCTTAAAGAAGATTTGCTTAAAGAACAATATTTGCTGGTGAGAAGGTAAATTGCAGGTCTTCTTTGTTGTAAACATCTTTTATACATTTAACGGAAGAACAAAACGGGTGAAAGATCTCATTGAAATATTTTATAGACAGGATGGACACAGTGACCAGTATTTGTCAGAGAATTTCAGGAGCAGACTTGATTCAGCAAACTGTACAAACCCTCCTGATTTGAATTTAAATCCAGTTTTCCATAGATTAAAATTTAAACAATTTTCAGGTTTATTTATTTTGTAGCAAAAACTCAAATAAGACTCAAAAACAAAAATGGTTGCTAAGTTTTTTTTAAACTTATGCACAGGTGAAACAAAACTAACTGATTTGTCATTAATTTATTGGATTAAGTGCACAGTTATTTTGTAGAGTTACAGAAAGTGTTTGTTTGAATACTACATTCATACTTCCTTCTTAAATGTAACATTTAGTTTTTTACTAAAACCGTTTGAATCAGGCATTTATTAGTTAGTACATGATGATATTTCATCCTTTTTTAAAGGTCAAACCTTTTCTGTGCTTCTGTATTTTACTTCATTCATTTTAACAAAGTAAAGCAAATGTTTAAACACAAATGAATCATAATTCCCCACAGTATCATTGTATCCAAACACAATGAGCTCTTTGAAGAAGCTGCGTATTTCAACAACAAAGGATGTTTCTGTTCCCAAACTGCTGACTGTCTCACACACAGTCCCTCTTCTGTGTCCTCTGACTGTTTGAGAGCCTGTGTACGAATCAACTGTATGAAGCACAGAAACASAGGGAAACCAAGGAGGTCCTATAGAACAGCTGGAGCTCAGAAACCAGGTGACCGTGTGATCGGCTGGAGAAGCTAACGGCTAACWCWAAACAGTCAAGAGTCTGGATTTCCCTTTACTGTACATGTTGACAACAGAGCAGAAAAAAAGGACTGACGATG
>NW_013952573.1:752535-761454 GCF_001266775.1 Austrofundulus limnaeus | reverse complement strand
GACATCAGGCGAAGGCTGGACCGTCTCATTTCGCAGCAGTTTTGAGCATCCTACCTGGCCCAGCAAGGATGTGGCCTACGTGAACTGAGACACAGCCCACGTAATTCTGATGGCATATATTTACTTCCATAGGAAAACGTCTCATTTCACAGCAGTTTTGAGCATCCTACCTGGTCCAGCAAGGATGTGGCCTACGTGAACTGAGACACAGCCCACGTAATTCTGATGGCATATATTTACTTCCATAGGAAAACGTCTCTTTTCACGTCACAAGTAAACAGATTTGATCTTATTTAGCTCAATGTGATCTGAGCAGAACATAATGTAACAGTTTAAAATTAAAATAATCTTATAAAGTCGCTGTAATCACTGTTATTTGTTGAACTGGTTAACAGATATTAGCTTGTGGAGCATTTATACAGAGTTTAGCACTGTTGAATCATGCTACACTTTAACACAAACTATTAAATATTACAGCTGATTTGTCCTATGGTTAATATTTAGACCTACAGAGTGTAAAATATTATAAATGTGAGTATTTTTAGGTTTCTGTTAGAGGAACCTGACTTGTTGTTTAGCTAATAAACAGTAAGAAGAAATAATGACAGTGAGAAGAAATAATAAATATACTTTATTACCAGCTGAAGTCATCATTTTTCAACAAGCTAAAGTCTAAGTTACAAGCTGACTTCAGGTCTGGTTTAGATCATTGTTATTTATAAATTGTATATATTTCTGGCATATATCTGCTGTTTTATGATTGTTGAATGAAATTATCATAATTATTAATTTATTGTAAAAACATGACAGATAAACTGTGAAACAGATCCAGTTCAGCTTGTTGTTTATCTGTTAGTTTCTATGGAAGCTGTGAGCTGTTGCCATGTTAGGTCTGTTTCTGCTCCTCCATGCTGTCACAGACGCTACCAGTGGACGGTATGGGCGGGGCTCAGTCTAGTGATCTATATTCAAGTCTATGGGGGAAACTCATCATGTCTGCCCCTTGTTTATTGTTTCAGGTTAAGTTTGTTCTCAGCTGTTGACCCCTCTGTCTCCTCAGGCCGGGAACAGTTCCACGGTTTGGGCTCCATGTACTGCCGAGGTGCAGCCGCTGTCATCCTCACCTACGACGTCACGAGCTGGCAGAGCCTCGGCGAGCTGGAGGAACGCTTCCTGTCCCTGACCGACACCGCCGACCACGACTGCATCTACGCCTTAGTGGGCAACAAGGCGGATCTCACCGACCCTAAAGCCCAGCTGGCCCTGGACTCCGATGGACTCTCTGAGGAGCGAACCGGCGGCGACGAGGAGAGGACAGAACCGCAGGTGCCGCCCGCCTGCACCACGCCTCCAGCTTCCCCCGTGTCCCTCTCTGGTTCGGCACTCCGCAAACAGGTGAGCCGCGAGGATGCGATGGCGCTTTACGGAAGGATCCTGCGGTACAAAGGCCTGGACGAGAAGAGCGGACTCCCAGCAGACRAGATGTGCTTCGAGACCAGCGCCAAGACCGGCTACAACGTGGACGCTCTGTTCGAGACGCTGTTCAAGCTGCTGCTGCCGTCCATCCTGAGGAAGAGGAACGAGGACAAGGAGTCGCCAACGGTTGTTCTGGAAGAATCCGGGGGGGCCAGCAGCAAGCGGGGCAAATCCTGCTGCTAGGACCCAAAACAGGAGCCGARAGGCTTTCACTATCAAACTCATTTTTAACATGTCTGTCCAGATTCAAACTGATGACACCCATGTTTCACCTTAACTGAGACTTGATAGAAAACGCACACACACATGCTGTGAAGAGTATCAGGAAGTGCAAATATAATCAGAGAACTTTAGCTTTTTTTCTGTGAGGAAGGGACATATCACTGTAATATCTGAAACCTTCCTCAGTAATGACTGAAACTGCACTTAGTCTGCCAAAGATGTCTGAAAGAGAGAGAGAGACAGATTCAAAGAAAAAAAAAAAGACAATCACCGGTCTTTGTGAATGTTTTACTCATGTAATTTCACTAATTTAACTGCACTAATCGTTAGCAGGGTGACACATTTCGCTGTAATTTGTTTTAATCACATATCACTTTATTTTCACCTAATTGTTTTTTTACTAGCATTAAAACTGATCTTTGTATTCAAACCTCGAGCAAATAAGTGTCAAATATTCTTGTTGAACTTTGTAAAAAGTACTGTCGTAATAAAGAGTTTTATTTTGCTGTTGACTTTTTTTTTGTCACATTTCAAAACATTTTATCTTATAAAACAGTGTTAGAAAATGATCATTTCTGACACAAAGCAGATTTTTGTAAAATGGATTATTTAGGTTTTATTGGATTATTTTTAAACGGTTGTGTGATGCAGAACGTTTAACCTACTTTCTAAGCAAAGTAAAATGCGGTAATCTGACCCAGAATCACTGATCCTGTGTTCACGTTCTGTGTTGGGCTGTCAGTGTAGTTAAAAAAAAAAAAAAACGAAAACATTGTAGCTAAAAATGATACAAAAGATCTACATTTAAAGCTTCATGTCATTTCATGGCATAAACAGAATCAGTGCATTGTGTGAACACATGGAGAACAGGGGAAAAAAGGATTTAGCAGTAGTTGATACATGCATAAAAACAGATTACTGTCATTTCAAAAGGAAGCTTTGTACATGCAGTAGAAACAAGGCAGGATAATAAAACCACGTGGCTACGAGGCAGTGTTGAGCCTTAGAGTCTAAACCACCGAAACCTGTGGTTAAACTGAAGCGGTGTATACATCAATCTGTGCATCTTTGGTTCAGCTGTAATTTACGGTCTCTGATGGTTAACAATTATAGCTGAGGTAATAAGTTAAAAAGTAAGCACCAAAACATATTTAATACAAATAACTGAGTTGTTCTTATCACAGGACTTCTCTTGTTTTATATACAGTGCATCCTGAAGGCGTCGCAGAGTCCTTGCAGAATTTAGGTGGAAAAATAAACCAWTCTAAAAACAAGAAACCAAAAAAATTCAAGTCTTTCTCACAGGTTCTTCATGCAGACTTGGCAGCGGCTGATGTGCGAAAGGAGCTGGCCTGCTTTTAGTGTCTGTGACGCCGGCTGAGAGTGGAAATCCTGGTTCATGATCGTCAGCCAGAAGCTGTATTTGTTGGCGAAGTAGTGGCATGTGCCTTTGGCCCCGTTACACTCGATGAATGGCGCCGTGCGGAAGTCCTCCAGGCAGGAGCCGGGCGACGACAGGGACTGGCCTCCGCCTTCGTTTCCTGCTGATGTGTGCTGCCGGGGGTCAGATCAGGTCAAACAAGGAGTGTTAGGTGTTGAGACAAAACCAATTCAGCTTGACCTCATTTAACAAATKTTATTGTTTAAAGTGAACTTAGCTAGAAAACTGCTTTTGTTTGAGATCTTTAGAAATCACTGAAAGTTACATCATTGTTGAATGAGATACACTGTAAAATCCAATAGTTATCATGACTTACAAATATAAATTAATGTTACTTGGTTATCAACAATTTGTACTTCTGACTTGTATTTATTAACTAACAGTTACATTTTGAAAAGTGCAAAATACTTAAGTGTTTTGAGTGAACATTACTTCAAAGTTAAGCTCTCTACCAATAATAAGTAGCCAAGGTCCCCCCTACTGCACATTCAAAGAAGTGTGCATGCACAGTTCAGTCTCTGCGGCCCAGAATGCACCAGTCCAATTTTTTTTTAGTTAATGTTTAAATATAAGAACTAAATTAGCAGAAACACGAGTTTCAAGTATTTTTTCTCTCTTCCTACTTTTTTTTTCTCTCTTCAGCTCAGGAACCAGAGTTGCGATGATTAAGTAGATTAAAATAATTCTGAGTAATCTTTACCAAGTCAAGTACTTAAAGTAAATTATCAAGTACATGCTACTTGATTTTCTTATTTGCTTCAACCCATATATAAGTGTACTCTACAAAGAAAGCACTAAATGGTAAATGGACTGTACTTAAATAGCGCCTTTCTATCCATCCAGGACACTCAAAGCACTTTACACTAACAGACATTCACCCATGCACACACTCACATTCACACACTGATGATAGTAAACTACAATTGTAGCCACAGCTGCCCTGGGGCACACGAGGCTGCCATACACAGGTGCCACCGGACCCTCTGACCACCATCAGTAGGCAAGGCGGGTGAAGTGTCTTGCCCAAGGACACAACGGCATGTGGGCATGGCGGGGAGTCAATCCTGTGACTTGCCGGTCCCAAAGCCAGCTGCTCTACCACTACACACACAGCCGCTAGTTAGTACAACTTAAAATACTTAGTTCAGTGTATTTGATTATTTAAGTGCAATCGGWTTACAAGCTTTTTTAAAGTAATGAGAACTAAYTGGATTTTACAGTGAAGAATCAACAAAAACATGAAAACTAAAAGACAAAGGTCTAAACTTTATTTTTTCTGTTTTGTGTTGGCTGGTAAATGATTCAAAGCTCAGTGTTTAACGGCTCAATGAACAAGACCAAGTTTGKGGGGAGGGGCTGAACTCAAATTGATTTTATAAAACTAAAAATGTGCTAAGTTATCTTTTCAAGTCAGTGTTTTTTAGTACTCCTTCAAGTTGTAAAGAAACAAAGACTAACTCAGCTTTGTAATAAAAGTGGTTTGCACCTGAATAAATAAGACCTAAAAATGAAAACTCCATTTAATCACATTTCAATGTAAAGAACTATTTTCACCTACTGTAGCTGTACCAGTCCTCGTCTTTACTTTTTATTATAATATTGTTTGACTAATGATGTTTGATGTTCTCTGATGGCTGAAGCTTCCACCTGAGACTGGAACTCACCATGAGGAAGGAGTAGCCAATCCACAGGCTGCGCCAGCCCACGGGACACTGAGGGATGCTGGTGTCCTGACTGTGGACGGCGATCGCAACCGACGGAGCCTCGCACACGGAGCAGCGGCTTATGTACGGTTTGATTTCCGTTTCCTCCACAGGCATCATGGGGAGTGGAGCGGTGGTCGACAACCAGTAGGACTTATCGTTTCTGCTGGCATAGTAGCAAACGTCTCCGGGGTTGCAGTACAGGAAGGGCATGGTGCTAAAGCGTGGGAGGCAAGAGCCTGCCAAACCTGAAGAAGGAGAGAAAAAAACAAACAAAAAAACATCAAGCATTTGAGGATTTTATCATAAGTTTCATTTCAGCCAAGTCAAATTGTTATACRGTATTAGAAATCTGTTAAGATCTGAGTTTTTCTCCACTCGTACCGGCTCGTGGTCAGAGGTTTCTATTTTTGAAAATTTCCTGGAAAGTCCCAATTCCTGTGTCTAAACTGCTTTCCAAGAAACCATTAATTAAATCTGGTGGGATTGATAGTTTTAGAAATGTCCATCACTTTTATAATTCAAAAGTTTTCTGATTTCTATTAGATTAAAACGAAAAATTTAAAGTAAACATTAGTATTGCATTTTAGAGAAAAAAGTTTATTCACTTAGGCCTCAAATCAGAATATTTACAGTCAATTCTAAATCTGCTGGTATGCAGCTAAATTAGATTATCAGGGATGGGACAAGCAGTGGACAAGATTCTGTTACAGCTGATGATGTGTGTTCTCAGAAAACACAAGAGCTCTGTGAGATACAGGACTGTGCAAAATATTTAAACCACCAATCCAAATGGTTTGGGTCAACAGGCTTTCTAAAGATCCTTCAATGATTTTCAGTGAAACTTTCTTTGACTGCTTTGTCCTATTATTTATTCATAGTTTTGATGTTGACCTACCAAGGTCCTGGTTGTGGGCCTTCTCCTGGCCCTCAAAGTACAGCAGGCTGTAGCCATCCCACAGTTTGGACATTCCCACAGGACACATGGGGGTTTCCACGGTCTGGCTGTGTTTCACTAATAAATAGCCCACGCTGACACTGCGGCCAGGCATACCAGGTAACCCGGGGATGCCAGGGTTACCACGCCGACCTGTTAAAGATAAAGCAGTTTATTTACCTGACAGGTGAATAACAACAAATACATCAGTTTACAAAACTATAAAAGCGGTTTCTTGCTCTAAACATTTTAATCCAAGATTATTACCCTAATCCCAAACTGCCCCACAGTGTCAGACATACCTTCTGTGCCTTGCAGACCAGGGTGTCCTAACTGTCCATGATCTCCACGGAATCCAGGCACTCCTGGAGTTCCACTAACCCCAGGCATACCTCTTTCCCCGAGGGGTCCTATGAACCCTGCAGGGTCAATAGATACATCTGTTACTGTGCTGCACCTTTACTGTACTGCAGGTACCCAAGAGCTGTGATTAGACCTGGACTAAGAGTTTCATCATAAAATGTCTCATGATGAGTAACCTTGATCTCCTGGTGGGCCTCGTGGTCCCGGTTCCCCTCTAATCCCCTTTGGTCCTAGGATYCCCTGCGGTCCTGGACGGCCCCTCTCTACTGGCACTTTAATGGGTATTGGAGCTGGACCCTGGCTGCCAGGTTGCCCGGGAAAGCCTGTGGAAAAGATTTTTAGTTTTTTTTTACAATTTAGAAAAAAAAACTGAAAACAGGACACAGTGGTGCATAGTGGTGTGCGATTGAATGAGGCAAAATACCATAGAGTGGTTACAGGAGTGTTTGAGTTGTTTTATAAATCAAAAACAAAAATCCTGTAGTTTTTTGTAGAACCTATAGAACGRCAATTTAGAAGATGTCCATGTCAAATTTATTTATAACACAATATAATATATAAAAAAGCTCTAACTGAACCTCCAACTCTTAATGAAAAGCCAAAGAAAATAAATGGGTCTTCAGCAAAGATTTAAAAGCCTCACCAGTCTCTGCTGACCGAATATTAAGAGGCAAACTGTTCTACAGCTTTGGAGCAGCTATTGCAAAAGCCCGGTCACCTCTAGATTTCAGTTTGGATCTAGGAACATCTAACAGGAACTGGTTGGTAGACCTGAGTGCTCTGACTGGAGAGTAGATGTTAAGAAGATCATATAAATATGATGGGGCCAGACCATTAAAAACTTTAAAAGCCACCAATAAAATCTTAAAATCAATTAGCAGGTGAACAGGAAGCCAATGGAGAGAAGCCAGGACCGGGTTAATGTGTTCATGCTTTTTAGTACCTGTTGAAAGACGAGCTGCTGCATTCTGACCAGTCTGTAGGCGATGCAGAGATGATTTATCCAAATCAGCATACAAAGAATTACAAATAGTCCAAGCGAGTGGTAATAAAAGCATGAATCACCCTTTCAAGGTCTTTGGTGGGGAGATATGGTTTCACCCTAGCAATCAGTCTTAATTGGAAAAAACTTGATTTTACAACTGAATTAATCTGTTTATCCAATTTAAAGACACCGTCAAAGAGAAAACCCAAATTCCTGACAGTAGAGTGGCTGTATGAAAATAAAGGGCCACTGTCATGAGAATTAACTTTACTAAAAGTGATTWCTTCAGCTTTACTCTCATTTAGATTCAGAAAGTTTAGTTTTAGCCAGGTCTTTATATCATTTAGACAGCTGAAGAGTGGTTCCAATGGAGCGTCCCTGTTCAACTTAATGGGCATATAGACCTGAATATCATCAGCAAAGCAGAGAGAAGTGATGTTATACTGTACTTTCTGAAAATGGACCCCAAAGGCAACATATAAAGATTAAAAAGAAGTGGGCCTAAAATGGACCCTTGGGGGACCCCACAAATCAGAGGAGGTGATGAAGAAGAACATTCACCAAGGTGAACAGAAAAACTCCTGTTAGTTAAAAAAGATTTAAACCATGATAAAACTTTGCCTTTGATAGCAACCAGCTGCTCAAGACGTGACAACAAAATGTTATGGTCCACAGTATCAAAGGCAGCAGAGAGGTCTAAAAGCACTAAAGCAGCAGAGCTTCCTGAATCAACTGTTAAAAGAAGATCATTAACAACTCTTAAAAGGGCCCTCTCTGTGCTGTGACTTGGTTTAAATCCTGACTGAAATATTTCACCAATGTTGTTGTTGACAGTTAAAAATCCATGGAGCTGATTAAAAACGACTTTCTCTAAAAGCTTCGACAAAAAAGGCAGCTTAGATATAGGTCCGTAGTTTGATAGAACTGCTGGGTCGAGATTGTTTTTCTTTAAAAGTGGCTTCATGTTTAAAAGCAGCTGGATGAACAAGAGATGAACATTTATCAAGACTATATTCTGTTGTTGTCAGGCAGTTTAATAGGAGATGATAACTGACCTGGAAGTCCAGTGGTTCCTTTTGGACCCGATGGTCCTCTTTCTCCTTTTACACCAGTATGACCAGGAAATCCCATGACTCCTTGGTCTCCTTTTCCCCCTTTAAATAAATATACAATTTTTTTTTGTACCAACCACTGGTTTTACTTWGCATTTCTCAAAGATGTTGGGACAGAACCACAAAATGTAAGATACCAACAATATAAACATATTTTTAAAAAGTAATTCAAACCCCATGGTAACTCAAAAAAGTAAGTATTGACATTTTATTTTATGCTAGCTACATACATTTAATAAAGTGGCATCAAAAAGAAAACAAAAGCAAATTATTACACCCAAATCCCCTTCACATGGAACATCAAAAAGCAAATACGATTATAGAACAAAGGGTCTGTAATATGACTTTTTTGTGTACCTTTCCTTCCAGAGACACCGTGATGGCCCCGGTAGCCAGTTGGACCTAAGTCTCCTTGGAAGCCTTTAGCACCGGGGAATCCAGGAAACCCTGTATTTCCTGGTACACCCTTTTGTCCTGGGAAAGCATCCGAACCCGGCAATCCTCTGGCTCCAGGAAAACCTAACAAAGTAAATCAGTTAGGACTCATGGAAATATTTTAAATTAATATATCTAAGATAAAATATATGAAAAATGCAAGTATTTTCAAAATAAATAAATCACAAATATATAATGATTGTTTATGGAACCAATTATAAATATTCAAATGAACTGATAAATGT
>NW_013952573.1:751052-752264 GCF_001266775.1 Austrofundulus limnaeus | reverse complement strand
GGCGGCATTGGTTGACCTGATGGATAGCCTCTCATCAGAGCTAAACAACCAAAGAAAATCTGAAGTTCCTATGCTTAACAGTTTTTGAGCAATAACCATTTTTGTATGTCTAGATACCCCTTTTTCAGATAAATTGGGGGTCCGGGGGGGTGGGGGCACTGATTGGTGGGCCTGATGGATAGAGCTTCATCAGAGCTAAACAACAAAAGAAATCTGAAGCTCCTATGTTGAACAGTTTCTGAGTTATAAGCATTTGGCATTGCCCAGACACCCCCTCTTTGAAAGGAGCCCCCTCCTCAAATATGGGGTCTATCGTAAAACTGTTGGCTGTGCAGTGTAGGTCGGACTCATATACAGTCCTGCCAAATTTCATGTTGAATGGTGCAGCCGTTTTTGTTCTACGGATGACCAAAAATCACTGAAAAAAAAAAACAGTATGAAAACAATATGACTCCCGATTACACTTCGAGTGCAGGGGTCACAGTAATATTCCATACAACGCCATCAAATAAAGTACAGTATATATCGAACAGCTTTGTAAAATGTTTTTTTTTATCTACCTTGGGATCCTGGTGTTCCTGGAAATCCAGGATCCCCACTAAATCCTGGTTTGTCTGAGGTCCCATCTGGTCCTACCAGACCTGGGAAACCTGGCAGTCCAGGTTGGCCAAAGTCACCTGAACAAACAAAACCATAAACATGTCAAGAATTAGGAAAGTAAAAATGTGTTTCTGTAATGGATTTATTTATTTTTTGGCCTTTGGTGGGTCTATGGATAAAAGTAGCATTTCACCTTGAACCCCCTGAAAACCTTTTAAACCCACAAAGCCTGGAGTACCAGACTGAGTGTTGAGTTCACCACTCTCCCCCTTTTGTCCTTTAACTCCCGTCTCCCCAGCAGGTCCAGTAAGATCCAGACCTGATGTGAACATATCGAGAACATTCTGTATCAGAACAGCTCATTTAAAAATTCCAGCAGTGCACAGAAGACTCATTTTTCATTATCTTTAATTTATTACCTGGTGTTCCCGTTACTCCCTTTTGTCCTTTCAGTCCATGTAATCCAAAGAGACCCTTAAGACCAGGGTAGCCTGCACACATTTAGATGGAATATTAAGGTAAATAAGTGTTTCAGAGTGTACACAAGGACATTGGGCCTCATGCAAGAACCGTTCGTACGCACAGATTTGTTCTTAAATTGTGCGCACGAGT
>NW_013952573.1:747671-750112 GCF_001266775.1 Austrofundulus limnaeus | reverse complement strand
TTTGTACGAACCCTTTATACGAACAAAAGTAAGAGAAATTTAGGATAAGAATACAAACATGTTCTTGCATGAGGCCCATTGATCTGTTCTTGTTACCTTTGACTCCAGTGAACCCAGGAAAGCCTGGTTGTCCGTCTTTCCCAGGAGATCCAGGAAAACCTTTTTGACCTTGGTTACCAGGAGTTCCTCTCTGCCCATCAGAGCCTGAAATTATAAACAAATTCATAAAAATGAAATCTAAATCTGCTATGTAAATAATACATAGATGTAGAATAGTATTTTACCTGGGCCTCCTGCTAGTCCTGGATCACCTTTCTTTCCCTTCATCCCTTCAATACCATCAAAACCAGTTATACCAATGTCGCCAGTTATTCCAAATAATCCTTTCGAACCTTAAAAAAAGGGAAATCAAACTTTTCAAACCAGCTAAAAACTGTTTGTTGATCAAATATAAAGCAGAAGAAACAACAGTTGTATGAGGTTCAGCTCATACCTGGTTCTCCAGGGAATCCATCCTCTCCTCTCAGTCCAGGAGTTCCTGGAAGGTCTATACGAAGGCCTTTGTCACCTGGAATATTTTTCTAAAATTACTAACACATTAAATAGCTCATTCACAGTTACTTCCTGTTTGATATCTAGATGTCTGAGGTTTMAATTTGAGCTTGTACCTTTGGCTCCCTTCCTTCCTTTTTCACCTGATGCACCATAAGCACCAGGGCTTCCTTTGCCTCCCTGAAAAATAAAGTATGCATAATGTTGAGAACTGATTTAACATGTTCATTTTGTGTTTTTTAAGGTCAATTATCTATTTTGACCATTACTATGAATTGGATGGACAATGAAAGTTATTCATAGATGTACAGCCAATAATTACTTTCCAAGAGTTTCATTAAAATCTGATCTTTTGGTTCATGCAACATTTTGAAATCCACTGAATCACATGATGTTTCAGGGGGTTTGCCCACCTTGTTTCCAGACATTCCATCAAAGCCCATAATGCCTCTGTCTCCTGTTGGTCCTGGCAATCCTTTGACGCCTGGCAGTCCCTGTGCTCCTGGATCTCCATGAAAACCTTTCTCGTTGCTGGGGTCTCCGGGAAAACCGTGAGATCCATCAAAACCGGGGTCACCAGGCAAACCTTTGGTACCTGAGGAAAACATAAAGATTCATTGTTTAATAAAGCTAAACATCAGGAGTGAGGTAGCAGAGAGGGTGAAAGGACTAATATCTACAGACCTCTTGGTCCTGTGAATCCTTGATTGCCTGGATCTCCATCTTCTCCTTTGGCTCCCTTTATGTCAAYGAGCATTTGCGGAGCCATCTTCCCAGGTGGCCCAGTCAGCCCACTCTCACCTGGCCACAGGGGTGATGGGAGGTTAGTTCTGTGTCTCAGTACAGCAGTGACATTAACTGCAGAGGTTGAGTCCTACCTTTCAATCCCTTCTGGCCTAGTAATCCTTTCAGCCCTGCTTGGCCAGGCATTCCAATCTCTCCTTTCAGCCCCTCTTGGCCCTTCTGCCCAAAACCACCCAGACGCCCATCAAAACCTGACATGCCAGAGGATCCTTTGCTTCCTGAAAAAGGGATAAGTCTCAGAAAATAACATTTTAGCTTTAAACATTTGTATAATATATTGTTTTTCTCAGGGTAAACTAGCAGTAGCAGTTTCAAAGAACCAACCCTTCGGTCCTGGAAGTCCTGGTCGTCCACTTGGTCCTGGTTGTCCTAGATCACCTGGTGTGCCAGGTTCTCCTATTGCACCACCATCACCATAAGCACCTGGTGTCCCTTTTAATCCCACTGGACCTGGAGGACCTGGATCTCCCTGTATCCCCCTCTCGCCGGTGATTCCTGATGATTTAGATGACAAATTACCAACAGGAACAAAGATAAAAAAGTTCTGACAGAGGTGTGTTTGTCTGTATTTTTCTCCAACCTGGTGGTCCAGTTTCACCATCAGGCCCCGGTGGACCTGATCTTCCAGGATCACCAGGGAACCCATATATGCCCGCTGGCCCAGGTCTCCCCTCTTCTCCTGCCAGACCTGGAGGACCTTTGCTCCCCTTCAAGCCTATCATACCAGGCATGCCGGCCATTCCTGATAAAATTGGTTGAATACAAATGAGACACCACAATGTTCAAACATTCCTTATGTACCAAAYTGAAAATGAAAGAAACGCAGCTGACCTGCATAGCCTGGCGACCCTTGGTCTCCAGTTTCGCCTTTTACTCCTTGAGGACCCGGTTGTCCTGGGTCACCTGGTGGTCCGGGTGCTGCTCCTAATACTTCACCATGAGCACCTTTTTCACCATCAGCCCCGTATCGACCGGAAGCACCAGGCACACCTGGGTTTCCTACTGAACCTTTTCTGCCAGGAATTCCAAGGTCTCCACGAGGTCCAGAGAAACCTGGGTTTGTAAATTGTAAAATTATATTATAT
>NW_013952573.1:744302-747541 GCF_001266775.1 Austrofundulus limnaeus | reverse complement strand
GTATAGTATATTATATCATATATTTAATCCAAATCCCATATGTGATCAGAAGAGTGTAGGGCAGTAATTAGTAACAGTTAGTAGCTTTGAATTTTAGCAAAGTACAGGTATAATAAAAGCCTTTAGTAGTTTGCTTTATTTATGTATTATTTAAGTTGTTTTTAAACTTATGTCTGTTATAGATAGATAGGTTACACTTTATATATTGAATAAAGAACAACATTCAAACTCCATTCATCAATCTCGAAAGTGTTTTCTTGGTACTTCTCACCTGGTGGTCCAGGACTGCCACCTCTGCCCTGCTCCCCTTGTTCTCCTTTCTCCCCTCTGACTCCACCTTCACCGTATGAACCCTTTAGGCCCAGAGATCCTGTTAAACCAGAAACAAAACAGGGCTTCAATAATGACTCAAAAAAAAAAAAAGACTAACACAACACAAATATCACCCCATTTAATTTACCTGGAACACCTTGTAATCCAAATGGTCCTGGGAGTCCAGGCAGGCCAGGAGGTCCGGGAACAGTTTTGCAAGAGCCTGACAATAATATATCAGAAACTTTTTAAAAAATTTTTCTGCTGAACGGGTAGTTTATAAAGAATTATTTTGGTGCAGGTGGTATTTGTCTGCTGCCCAGCGTGAACGGTTTTCAGAACGGGACAGAATCATTACATTAGCTGGTATCTCAATACTGTAACTTTCAAACTGTAAACAAAAAGAAAAATCATGCACATCAGTTAAATAATCCAAAAGCAAAGCACAACAGAGTCGTTATAATGAAAAAAAAAACATAAGAAGAAAACATTTTATACCAGCTACCTGTGTCATCCACCTGTCCTCCATCACCTCCTGATATACAGCCACCTTTTCAGTCGCAAATGAGGGAGAATGAAAGAAGAGACACGCATTCGGAACAAGAGTTATTCAAAAGCACAAGCATTGTCTCGAACRAGCTCAGCTGTAGCTGGTTTAAGGGATGCAGCTCCTGCGTTAATTAGACAGCAGAAGGAAACAAAGTGGCTGGTCTTCATGCTTTCTTGTCTTTTAAACCCAAGCCACTAACGTACAGTCCAGCTTTACAGCTTTGCACTGGATTATAGAAGATTTTGAAAGAAGTAAGGCAAAACTTACACAGAAGTTAAAACAGGCAAAATTTATATGGAAAGCAGAAATATGCACTAAACAAATGAGACTGAATAGAAACAGGAAACAGGAAACAGTCAGCTGGTTCTTACCAGGACTTCCCTGTGCTCCTGGTACTCCATGGTAGCCAGCAAGACCATCGTCTCCAGGCGGACCACGCTGTCCTTTGATGCCTATAATGTCTGGACCAGGTTCTCCTCTGAACCCGTCTGCACCAGGTGAACCAGGTTGCCCTTGGAACCCTTTGTCTCCCTGTTGTCCCCGGGGTCTTTCACCCTGTTGTGAACCACAAACAGCAAAGAGCAAAGAAAGAAAAATAACAAACAAAATACTTTTATTAGGTAAACTCAGGTGCAAAGTAGGTGAAATTACACAACACTTGGGATACGGAGCCGGTTTTACAGATGGAACAGATGAACTCACTGGAAGACCATGAGCGCCATGCAAACCAGGAAGACCATTTGGGCCTGGAGCCCCCGGTACCCCTGCCAAACCATCTCTTCCTGGATCTCCAGGGTCACCGGGATATCCTGGGGGGAATATAATAAATATATACCATTTGCCATAAACCAACAAACACCGCAAAGGTTATTGGATCTTCTCATAGAGATTCATAAACTCTGCACCTTTCTGTGAGGCAACAGTCAGGTCTCCTTTACGACCCTTTGGACCTGGAAGACCAGCAAACCCAGGAGAGCCCTTCAACACAACACAGAYGAGTGAGAGGAAACACCAATGAGCCGACGATTAACAACAAAAACCAATGAATACATTTTTTTCCATTTGTTTTCTAAAGGGGAGATTTTTCTCACAGGCTGTCCATCTCTTCCTCGAGGACCCTGGTCTCCGGGGTCACCCTCACCACCAAATTCTCCACTCATCCCGGCATCCCCAGGCTCGCCGGCAGGACCAGGCAAACCACGCTTGGAATTTCCAAGCCTGCACTCACACACGCCGCGGTCACCTGTATCAAACGACGTCGTCCGTTAGAAAGTATTTTACAGAATTAAAATGGYTATGGTTTTAAAGGGAAAAGAGGAAAGGCGTGTGATTTGAGCACCTTTCTGTCCTTTCAAGCCTGCAAAGCCGGGGCGTCCTCTTATTCCTGGGTCTCCAGCAAAGTATTTTTCCACTAAAAACAAACAGGAGGAGGAAATATTTAAAAAGAAGGGAAATGTTGCTTTTATTTTTTTAAAACTACTACTCACACAATAGTTTGGGTCCTGGTGGGCCTCTTTCTCCTCGACGTCCTTCATTTCCTGGGGGTCCCGCGATGATAGCAGGCCACCCCGGATCACCTTGCTGGCCTTTGTCTCCTTGTTCTCCTTTAAAACCAAACGGGCCGAAGAAATCCCACCCTGACAAACACAAAGATTAGTTTAGTGGTTTTCGACAGAATATTTTATTTGTTTTGGTTTTCTTCACAACTTCTGATTTTTTAAAACAACAGAGAAAGGATAAAGGTTGATGGTGCAGCTGCTCATGCTGTGTCAGCTCTCTTGATAATAAATATTTACAGCAACTAAAATATCACCTAAACATTCGTTTATTATAATTAGATTGCCTCTCAAATATGACTTCATTATTATTTTGACAGTAAGTAGTTTCTTTTATGAGCAATTCCTAAAACAAATAACGCAGGGAGCCAAAAATAATACAGACTCCAAGTTAAAACTGGATACATTAGTTAAATCACTAACACAAGCTAGAAAAACAGCTACCACTGAATGTGATATGATTTCCATTTAACCRAAAAACAAACATTGAAATCAAATGTTCTCAGTGTCATGAATCTATGTCAGTTCAATTAATTTTGTATAGCAACAATTCACTGTAAAAACAATAATTTCAGTGTTTCACGTGAGACAAAAAAGGCCTTTTGAACATATATATATATTGGGGTGCAACAATACAGAAAATTCATGATTCGGTTCGGTTCAATACTTTAGTCTCACGGTTCGATATTTTTTTGATACAAATAACTGAAATTTCCATGTCCTTTTTAAATTGTAATTTATTGAAATTATTTATGAACATTTGTTTAACCTCAAAAGTACTGTTTTTAAATTAAATTTAAACTTAAATTTTGCTGAAACAG
>NW_013952573.1:736304-743413 GCF_001266775.1 Austrofundulus limnaeus | reverse complement strand
CTTCAACACAGAGCATCTTCAGAAGACATGTAAATAAAATAATTTTTAAAACTCTGTATTGTTCAATACAAGTGTGTATTGAACCTAACGCACTGTTTTGAACGGTTCGATACGGGTACATGTATTGTTGCACCCCTAAAATATGTATGTGGGTTCGGCTTTGGTGACATTTGGGGGCAATTTTTTGACAAAAATCCTACATTTGGGGACAAACGTCGAGCCCCCATTTGGTTTTTGCCATTGGTGGGTTGGGGGTTGGGTTTAGGACCAAGGTGTGTATTGAGTTTAGGTTAGTTTTAGGGNAATTCATCCCAAAGGCGTTCTATGGGGTTGAGGTCAGGACTCTGTGCAGGCCAGTCAAGTTCATCCACACCAGACTCTGACATCCACGTCTTGCTTTGTGCACTGGTTCACAGTCATTTGGATGTGTGAGCAAATACTTTTGGCAATAGTAAGTTCCTCAACAGAAAATTGATAAGATTTTGAATACCCTAACATCTAGCATACTRCCAAAAGGTTMAAACAAATCTGGRGAAATCTTTGTGTGCAAAGGAAAAGACAAGTAAATATTGGATGCCTGCAAAATTCAAGTCTGGGTGCTGAGGTGAAAAAAACTCATTACTATTTTTTTTTATATTTGATGCATCATAAAATGAAACATCCAATAAAAAAGAGCCACAGCTTTTAAACAGCTAATCTCACATTAAACAGGAATGGGACAACATACATGTCCAACATCTCCAACAGATGATTTTAGTTTAGATGGGTTTAGTTTATTTGCATTTTACACAATGTCCTAACTTTTTTGTATCATTAGATACAATAAAAAAAACTTTACCATTGAGTAGGAAGAGATACAATTAGATACATTAAGCTACAGTAAAATATGTTACGACTAGATAATAAAACAAGGTAACTTTGTTATTTAATTAATGCACATTTCCTAAATGAAAACTTCTTCTGCTTTTAGTCACAACTCATCAGTTTCAAATCTCTTTGCTTTCATCGTTTGTTCCCACATTGACCACATTAGACTGAGTCAGCTAATCACTTTTCAGTTAATGACCATAAGGTTTGCTTGTGACTGTTTTTAAACTTCTGTGAGTTTCASTTTAAGTCAGCGGTGACTTTGACCTCCACCAACACCAAGGATCAGGAGATATTTGATCAGGRTTTCTTTCAGAGCTGTTGCTCAAGTGTGTACTTGATTTACTCTGACGTCCTTCAATATATGAGAGGAAGTGAAAATGTTTGGGAGGATGGATGTGACAGGGTTATTAAGAAAGGTGGAAGATTTGCTGCTCCACTAACAAATCACCTCACATCTTTTACAGCAGATGTTTTATTGTATTTTAGCAAGATGCCATTTTGAACATCTCTGGAGCATTTCATGAATATRTAGCATTTATTTGACTGTTTTCTCTCCTGTGTTCATCATCTTACCAGCTGAAGACCAGGATCCTGAAGAAATCAACTCCCCCGGATCTCCTCTCTCTCCCTGAAACAGAAACATACAAATAAAAACATGCCATTGCTGTTCCTACTTCTCTTTAGACACACGCTGATCAAAAAGGCRAAAACCTTCAACCTGACAGAGTTTGAAATAAGCAAACATTAACTCAACTGCACATGATTTCAGGGATTCAGCATTTCTGTCTTACCTTAATCCCGTCACCACCATTCAGTCCTGGTTCACCAGGCTCACCCTGAAACAATGTTGTCATGAAGATGTTAGAAAATAATCAATCTGAGGACACAAAAAAATACCAGGGAAACGATCACACAGTCGTACCCTCGGTCCAGGACGCCCGTTTGCACCATTTTCACCCTAAAAAGGAATTCAGAATAGCTCTTAAAGGGGCAATATCATGTAAAATCAACATTTTTTGAGTTTTTTATCGTGTTATAATGTTACACTCTCATAAAAAACATGTCCAAAGCCTTGCGTTGACTCATTCATGCATGTTTGAGAAATCCTGCGGCGTTTTTTGGAAGCCATGATGAGGAGCAAAACGACAGGTGGGGACCAGAAACGCCTTTTGGGACCAGAAACGCTCCTGGGACGTGTCTTTAAGCCGAACTTCCTCATCACGGAGCACACCTCCCCACCCCCCACCCCCCACACCCTGCCCATGACTCCTGCAGGCTCTCGGCAGTAACAAAGCAAAGTGAAAGTGAAACTTAAGCTGTCTGCTGCTCTTAACACTACTGCTCACTCAGTGAAGCTCTTTTCAGATTCAAAATACCTTTGAGGAAATGTGTTTTCAGATGCCAAGTAAACTGCATCATAGCGCGACCCCCCCCACCCCCCTTATGGGACGGAAGCAGAAGGTGGTTCTTAAAGAGACAGAGGCCAATTTCAAGGCGTTTAGTAGTAGTAGTAGAAATTAGCGTGAATTCACTTATAATTCTCCAYATTTCTTCAGAATACTATTTTTTATCATTCTCTTCAATACTTCAATAGGAAGTGATGAGAAGATAAGTTTATTTTCTATTTAAACACAAAAACAGCATTTTAATAACAGCTAAAGGTGACATAGATACTTTATTATGGTATAGTTTGCCTGAGAAACACATAATATTGCCCCTTTAATATAAAGTTTGGACAAGTAGAACCAACGTTTGAACGAAAGGACTTGTACTCACCCTCAGTCCAGGAAATCCCATTATACCAGGTTCTCCTTTGTTGTCTGCCTGAAATAACCATARGAACAGATCTGTATACTTTTCTCTGTGTGGGAATATGAAGCAAGGAAATGATATTTGTGTATCAATCACATACCAAAGCCCCAACTTCTCCTTTTTCACCTTTTTTCCCTGGCGGCCCCTAAAACAAAACATTATCTTTAAACTCATGAATACTTACAGTTCAGCAGTATTTTTTTAATCCTAGAAATCTTTTTAAATGTTATCAGATCATAATGGTGAATAAAACTGAACAATTAGTTGTGATTACTGCTTGAGGYTGACGCTGCTGGTTCGTGTAGTTTCCCGGTAGCCCTTGTGCTCCGATGTCCCCCTGTGGTCAAAGCAGGAAAAACAAACCATGATCCAGAACTCCAGTCGTTCAATGAAGCTACGGAAGAGTCTGTGAAGCAGAACTTGTTTCTAAAATGTATTAGAAAACTGGATTATCAATAATTATTCCATGTATAAAATATTATACAAAATATGTTTATCAGACATAAATGCGTTTTAATCAGTTTTGTGTGATCACATACTTTATACACAATCTCCAAAAAGTTAAAGGTATTTTAAACTTAAAGTTCTGACACATCTATTGGAACATTTAAGTAATATTTGCCAGTAAACCTCCTGGCTGTTTCCTGATTTTGCTGAAATTGGTGTCATCCATGAGTCTGATGGTAGTTTGTGACATTAAAAATGTAGCAACAAATAGCATTTAAAACAATAAGATTATCGTTTTTATTCTGTAAAAACTAATGGAATGCTCACATCTGTTGCTTTTTAGGTCAAAATGATGAAAAACTATTATTTTTATTTTAGTTGTTTTGCCTGCAGTGATGAATGTGTAAACACATACCTCAATAACAAGTTAGTGTATGTGGGGTGATAGATAATAAAAAGATATTCAGGTAAAAACTGAAATAGTAAATTGTGGTAAAAATATCCAATTAAACATAATATTGGGAGCAGATTTTGAAATTTTGAAATTTAAGAATATTAGAGGAGATGGCACGAGAAAAAAGAAGTTGACAAAATGAAATGTAAATCTACCTGCATTACAAGTGATCCATTTCTCCCTCAACTTAAACATGATTTTTTATGCAACAAAAAATATTTATCCATTATTTTTAGTACCAATGCAATCGGACATGAAATAAAAGAATAAAAACTATAAAGGCTTTGATTGATTGTTTTACTCACAGCTTCTCCTTTGACTCCCTTTAACACTTTGGTCATGGTGCCCTGGACAGAAGGAAATGTTYTATCTCAGTAACATTTTCTACAAAGGTGCACAGCTGTGTTTTCACAGTCAAACATCGTGTTTATTTCTGTTAACTGAGTTTGTGCTGCTTCACCTTTGGTCCTGGGGGACCAGGAGGACCTGAAGGGCCCTAAAAGAAACAAAAAAACAATAAAAGCCTTTTGCTTCATAATAAATTTGGTTTCATAAACTTGTAAACTGAGCTCCTCAAAGACATGAGGACACAAACCTTTGGTCCTTGTGGGCCTCTGTTACCTTCCCGTCCTTGTGCTCCTGGAGGCCCCTGGAGAAAAATTACATTTCAGACATTCGGATGCGTAACATTAACACTGAATAAGMTTCTCTTCATCGTGGGTCTTACAATTATCCCATTGAATCCTGGTCTTCCTGGATCACCCTGATGAGAAACGTTCAAAGGCAAACAAATTGAGAAYGTTTCCAWTGTTTACAACAGATGACACTTTTGTTAGAAACTCCTCTTCCTCACCCTGAAGCGCTGCATGTACACAGTGATGTTCAGAGGGTCTCCCTTCTCCCCCTTCCTGCCTGGAAATCCCTGAGAATAAACAAAAGAGCAAAATTATTATTTAGATGAGAATATATATATTTTTGGAGAATGACAGATTTAGATACGCACAGAAGGTCCAGGAGGACCCATAAATCCAGGAATTCCAGACAGTCCTGAGTCTCCATGAGTCCCGTTACAGCCGTCTGCTCCGGGCCTCCCCCGGGGCCCACCTTGTCCCGGGTGGCCCTGAAGAGGATTCAACACAAATAAAAACCCTGTTGGCATTCACAGATGACCTAAGTGTGTTGTTTTACTCACAGGAATGCCATCGATTCCAGAGAACCCAGGTACACCGGTCATCCCCTGGGATGCAAAAAAGACACATTAACAAAATACATTTTATTATTATTGTGTTTTATATTAAAAGATGTTTTACCATGCTGCCTTTAGGACCTATGAAGCCACCAGGTCCGTGGTCACCTTTCTGCCCTTTTGGTCCTTGGATACCAGGATCTCCTGGTCGGCCTACTGGTCCCRCTGGGCCTTGAGGACCAAGAAGCCCAGGAAGTCCCTGATTTTAGGAAGGCAGAAAAAAGTGTTTTAATAAATATGAATGGAAGAATGAAGCTAATTATATAAAAGATGACACACACTTCAGATATCTGAGATTACAAACTGAGCATMACTGGACAAAACTCACCTCATTTAAAAAACAAAAGAAAAGATTTGAAACCAGCAGGACATTCAGGATGAAGATCAAGAAAAAAACAACAACATAGCATTAAAAACAAACTGTAAAGCACAGCCTATTTTATTAACATGTTTCTCTTCTCCTGATGGTGCTCAAATTGTAAAATTCTGATTAAATTTCTTGCTTAAGTCACCAGAGGGAGACAGAAGCTTATATTTCTATACCTATTTTTTATGTCCACGCTCTCTGCTCTCTGCACTTTACCTCCATCTAGTGGTCAAAATGAAAACTGCAAACATTCACTGTCAGAAAAATGACTTCAAGTACAAAACAACTCATAAAGAGAAGAAAAATGATACACCAGAAAATAAATAAATAAATAAATAAATAAATAAATAAATAAATAAATAAATAAATAAATAAATAAATAAATAAATAAATAAATAAATAAATAAATAAATAAATAACAGTTTAACCTGGACATTCACGTTGATGGAGGGTGGAGGTCGGACAGAAAAGAAAATATAAGCACAGTTTGATTACATGTTATGGAGTTCACTGATATTTTTTCCATCASTTGCATCATCTTTATGGAGAACATTACAGACAAATACATAACAAGGACCAGGAATGACCTGGTGCAGGTGTGATTTAAAGGAGAATAAACTTTCAGACGGACTCCCCGAAGAGCTCTGGTGCCTTACAAGCAGGTTTAACTTCAGTCTCAGAGACAACCAGGACAGATCCTCAGGGTAGGAACTGAATATTAACAGTCATTTTTAGAAGGGTCAGAAAACACATGAAGTCAAAGACACCATGTGAATCTGAGCGGCTGGGGSTTTATGTGGTCAGTGATGACCTCAGAGGTCCTGCGAGAACACAAAAAACATGTTTTGGGCCCCGACAGAAATGCTCTGTTCTGAGTTGAAGACATTTGAACCTCATGGGATCTAATAAAACCTCATGGGACCTATAAAACGYGTCGCACAACAACTCAAAGAAGCCCATGGATGGAGGAACGCTTGTCCACTTGTGCTTAAATKGTCTGCCCAAGTAGAGTTTTGTTTTTGGGTCCATTTTTAGAAAAACAAGGAGTGTGTTTAGTCTCGGAACATTCTGAAGCCTGCAGCTGTTGCCTTTGGAGCCGACGACAGGCAGAAGGAATGTCAAAACAAGTCAAGCAGGAGTTATAAGTTAAAGAGCTAAAGATTTGTAGTGATATCTTATCACCATTGCCTCCTGGTGATAAGATTAATGATTTTTTTTCTGCATAGATTCTGCACAAGAAACTTTATATTTTTACCTATGATTGCTTTATAAGGCATTGTATTAAAAAATCAATATAGTAATTACTAAATCACTTTTCAAAACTATCTTTTGATGTTCCATGTTAATATAAATGTCATGTTCTAGTAAAGCATTAATTTAAACACTACTAAGTATCTGAGGTTGGAGTTGTATTAGGATAGCAGCAATCCACTCCTGTTCTTCAAAACTTAACTTAAAACTTTAACAAATCATTTTGAACCTCTTCCCAGTGGGATCAGGATGAAACAGGAAACCTTCACCCCACCTTCGAAGGAAATGGAACAGACACAGTTTTTTTAAAATAACAAAGCAGGTTCAATTATTTATGCTGATCTTTTTAGCCTTTTTTTCAAACCCATAAACAGAGGTGGGTAGTAACTACATTTACATAAGTATTTTTTTTTTTTAGAAAAATGTACATTTAGGTGTCRTTTTACTACATCATATTTTTTACTTTACATGAAATAGGATTATGAAGCTTTGCTACGCTTGAGTTATGTTGAGTTTTGTTGAGTGATGTTGAAGTCAGACCTSTTGTTWGTTCAAAAGCTTTGTTGTACTAACGCCATCTGACTCACGTACAGGTCAAGTTAATATGACAAACGGTAGATATAGTCCCTGGATGTAATTTATCTTGTTCTGTTATATATATA
>NW_013952573.1:729702-736174 GCF_001266775.1 Austrofundulus limnaeus | reverse complement strand
CTTCTGTTGTAATTTGTATAAATTTTCTTAATTTTAGTCTTTAAAATACCAGATTTTGCAAATAGTTTTCTATTTTTCAGTCCGATGACATCATTTTAAAAATATTAAATCAGATATTATAATCAGTTACTCAGTACTCGAGTAGCCTCATTACATAATACCTTTTTACTCATACTTGAGTGCAGCTTTTGGATACTTTGCTAACCTCTGTCTGTAGCTGATCCCGAGTGTTTGTTTTAATCAGCTGCTCTATAAAYGGTGCTGAAGTGGTCGGATCCAGTAAGGCCCTGGATGTTCACTTCCCTTCTCTTCAGAGCTAAAACTCTCTCTTACTGTGCTTCAGTTTTTCACAGCTCTGCTTCCTTCATTGTTATCTGCTCTCATTACTTCCACCCAGCRTTTCCTCTCCTCCATACAAATTCTCCTGAGTGCCAACATCCTTCGGTGGGCCTTTTTACACTATTGTTTTTCTTTCCTGTCTCCTGTGGGTTAAGAGTGACCGTCATCATCATCAGATACTGTGCCATCTTTGATCAWAATAGTAAGTCAAGACAAAGTGTGATGGGAAAGAAAACCCTTTTTTTGTGAAGGTTAAAATGTGAATAGAGAACCTGAGCATCAGATTAATGATCTAACAGCTAGTCTGATCAGAGTGGATTGGTATAATCTTAAAACAASTCAGATAAAAAAATAATTAATAAATTGCAGCAGTTTATTGAAACTCTCATTTTAAATCTTTACWGCACAGTCCGATTTATATTACGCAGTTATTCTGACAGAAAAAAAGCACGTTATGCTTGCAAAGATTAAAAAAATTATTTGTTTGCAGAAATGACTATAAAATTCACGATATATTGCTCCTGAGAAAAAAAAAAMCCCTCTGAGAAAATTCCTCCTCTCAGGTCACAATAAAAAAACCTCTTAAATGCTCCCTGATTGTTTTTATTTCTCATTTCAAAATGATGGATATTTTTAGCGCTGCCCCCACGTCTGACACCATAAATTCAATCTGACGGTCCCCCCGGGGAGCGGCTGCTGCTGGGGACGGCCCCATCAGGAGCAGGATGGGAACGCAGCTCAATGTGGGAACCTCTGACCTCTGAGCTGAATAAAATAAACCGATAAACAAACAGTCCGGAAACTCGCTCTGTTATTCTGTTTGTCTGTCTGCAGACACCAGCAGACTACGGAGGACATTTTCTATTTGTTTACACACAGAAAAAAAGGACTGACTTATTAAAACAGTAATCATCAGGATGAAGAGGGAGGCAGAGGGTAGAGTTACAGGAAAAATAGTTTTCATGTCTTTGAGATGAACAAGGATAGAACTGCTAAAAAAATCCAACCTGTTTGTGTCTAAAAGAGGATATAGGATCCAACTGTGATCACATATTAATCTTAGCCAAACCACAAACCCTCCCACAGCTGCTTCCAGGTCTGTTTTAGTAAAAATGATCTGTTCATCTATTTATTCACACAGTTGGAAACAATAACTAAACCTTGTGTATTTGGAGGTCTGCACATTTGGTGTTTACCTCCGAGTAAAAACTGATTTAAAAAACAGCGTTGAAAACGCTCTATGAGYAGAGTTTATTCTCTGCTCGGCTCATTTTCTGACCCAATTTAGTTTCTTTGAAGGGSAAKTGGGAGATGGACTTGGAGGAATCCATATCAGAYACAGTTTGGCAAAAAATTATTCAAAATATATATTCGTCCTCAATATGTGTGAAACATGTTATAGTTCAATTCAAGGTAGTACATTGTCTACACTGGTCTAAGGACAGATTGTGCAAATTCAAAAAGGACTTGGATCCTACGTGTGATCGCTGCAAACAATCTCCTGCCACACTTCTGCACACATTCTGGTCCTGTCCGAAGCTACATGGATACTGGCAAGGCATCTTTGATACCTTTTCAGGACTATTTGGACGAACTGTTCATCCATCACCACTCATCTCTCTTTTTGGGGTGGCTCCAGCAGAAGCTTCCCTCAGTGAACATCAGAGGACGGTGTTAGCTTTCTGCTCTCTACTGGCTAGAAGACTTATTCTTCTTCGWTGGAAGGATCCACATCCTCCAGTATTTGGTCATTGGTTAAGAGAAGTTATGTCTTACATTCATTTAGAGAAGAATAGATAAACTGTTAGGGGATCTGTAAACATTTTTTTTGACATTTGGCAGCCATTTATATCTTATGTAGAAAAAATTTCAGCAGATAACTTTGTCTAATGGTCAAATATTGGTTCTTTGTACACAAACCTGTGCTTTGTATTTTCTGATATATGAATACAAAACGGTTTCATGTACAGACAATAGATCTGGTATAGGCGGGGAGGGATGGGAGAGATTTTGTGTGTGTGTGTGTTTTGTTTTGTGTAAGTCTGTTCTTTTTTGTGGTTTATGTTAAAAAAAATAATAAAAAAACCTTGATCAAACCACCCCCCCGCCCAAAAAACAGCCTTGTTTAAATGTTTTACATCCTGACATCCTTTATGGTCATACAGGTTTGGGAGTTTTTAGATTTAAAAGACAATCAAAACTCCTTCAAATGAAAGTAGAGACTGACTTGTAATTATATATTAGGCTCAGTTATTATCATTAATTACATGCAGAGTTGTCAAACGCATTCACATTCATTATTTAGTCAAGTCAAGTCAAAATTCTTTATTTGTCTCCCTTGGGAGAAAGTTTGCTTTGTATTTAAAGAGCACTGCTGCACTTCATAGAAAAGTTTAAATAGACTTCGGGATAAGTTCAAGTATCAACTCAAGACTTTTACTCAAGTAAAAAGTGTTAAAGTACAGGTTCTAAAACGACTTAAAGTACAAAAATAAAAGTAATGTTACGAGGAAAAAATAGCGCACAACCCTGCTTCCAAAATAAATAAATAAATAAATAAATAAATAAATAAACAAATAAATAAATTTTTCCTAAAGGCAATCACTATAAAATATGATAAAATATTAATGTTGAAAAATTGGGGATGCATTAAATTCATTCATTCATTCATTCATTCATTCATTCATTTTCCTGAATGATACATCAGTATGAAAACAAGTCAAAGTGAAATGAAAGACCTTTAGGATTTTAAAAATGTAAGGAGTATAGAAAGTACAGATAATTAAATGAAAACGGAAGGAGTAAAAGTAAAAAGTTGGCTGAAAAATATTTACTTACAAAGTAAATGTACTCATTGCTTGACACCTGTGATTACATGTGCAGAAGGTCATAATGTCACCTGCAGGGGGCAGTATAAGCTACATTATTCATGTCTGCAGCTGCAACAAACTGCATGGATGTTGACCAGAAACTAAACTGTGTGAAAGAAGACAGTAAAATCTGACCTTTGTCACATCTGAGAAAACCATTAAAGGATGTTTTTGGAAATTCTTTGTTAAACTTTTTGTAGTCATGAGTAGTAAATGGAAAATGTTATGAAAGTTCAGATAATTCTACTTGTCTCAAATCTCCCAGTCATTGTAGTAAAAATGTCAATGAAATGTGTGACAGTCATTTAGTATTGCACACTGCCAGCTGTTGCATAGTAAATAAAAATCGCCTGTSTATTTAGAAAAGTTACAGTTTTACGGCAATTTTGGTCAAATTTTGAAAATAAAAACACACCCGATGTGAGATTTTACTCAATCTGCACTCAGACTGAGTATTGAAGATGACTGTCAGCTACTACCACACAAAACCTCTTTTCACTGCCTGCAAAACTGACTGAACTACAACAATTTGTTTCTTTTCTAAACCTGATCACAGTGGCAGCCGTCTGGAGTCAGTTGGACTCAGGTAATGAGTTGAAGATGTTCTACGAGAAAAAAAAACCTGTGCCGTCAGAAACATGTGTATGTGCATATTTCAAAATTAAATGCATTGGTTTGAAAATGAATGTCAATAAATTGAAAATTTATTTCCATAATATTCATCCGGTGATTACTTTCCGAGTGTGTGAATGCAATCCTCCCAGTGGCACATGAGATATTTTGCTAACAGAGTGTGTATGCAAACAATCACAGGCAGACTGTTTTGGTGGTGGGCAGAAATAAAAAGTGAAAATATTCATGTTAGTTTTGGAAAACTGTAACATTTCTTTATGGTGTTGGAAAAAACAACTTATTTTGACTCTGGGAGTAATTTGTGAAAATGGGTCAGCAGTTCTGAACAGCTCTGATTTGTTCTGTAGAGTTTACAGAACAAATCAGAGAGAAAGGAAGACTTTGTGACGGAACAAAGAGGAACAAAGGAAGAAAAAAGTGATGAGAAAAAAACAACCTAAGAACGGTTTTAAAACAGGGCCGAATGAACAAAGAATGGATAAACAAAGACAAGAAAAAAGCAAATGCAGGAAATAGAAACACTTCATGAAGAAACTCAAAAACGTTGGTCGATTCGGCCCCTGCTGCTCTGCGACCTATCTCATTTGTTTTTCTTGGACACATTTTTCCAGGACTCATTTCCTGGAGCGTCGCATCCCGTATGCATGATGCTCGGAAGGGAAACAGGGCTCAGCTTCTCCCCCCGCTCCCTTCACATCCCGGAGGGGCATTTGGAGGATTATTGGGTTTAGAGACAGGGCCAGAGGGACTTCACTTAGAGGGCAGTCTGGATTCCCTGAGGAGGACTCTGCAGAGTAAATAAACATCTGTAGATGATGTTTAGATCTGGATTCAAGTGGGTTTGGAGTCCCTCTCTGCAGTCAGGAAGGTCAGCGCTCTGAAAACTTTGAGAACCTTGTGAAAATCTGGAAAGATCACGTCGGATCAGGGMGGATGAAAAAAAAACACACCATGGGGGTGAAGCGGAAGAAACTTRGCCACACAGAACTGATACTCGATCGGTTCGATGCCGTAACAACAAACCTCCAGCAACAGTCGCAAAAACATTTAAATGTGACGTTTAGACACGTTTCCTGACTCACTTTTTAATGCTCATTAATAGTTTTGTCATTTCTCAACATAATATAATTTTAGAATCATGCTGTGGGTAATATGCAATCGTTCAAAGAATGCTATGATTTAATTTAGATAATCTGTTCAAACCGTTTTTTTCTAAAAGGCCACTTTATACCAAACTATTAAAACTGAGGAGTAAAACTGGACGACATTCAGACCAACATCACTTGTTCGCTGCCATTTGTTTCTCACAGAAACCCGCTGCTCTTTGTTTGGTGACTCAGAGGGATCCAGCTGCTCTGAGATGAGTTTACATTATAATGCACGTGTTTAGACTTTGAGCTAATTTGCACACGTGCTCACGAGCGGTCCAGAAACCTGACAGCATCCAGACTRAAAGGACAGACAGAGCTCTGGTAATGACCGGGGGAGGGTTTGAATGAAGATGTGTGTTGTTAAATCAAAAACCCAAGGGAGAGATCCCAGACTGAGAACAGGAACAGGCTGCACCTCCAGTTCTCCCAGCAGCCTCTGGGGCTTGACACCTGTGCTCTTGCCTCACGTCAGAGGCATGAGACCTCTCAAGTGTTGGGYCCGAGCCTAAGCAGGACACAGCAGCAGTGTTAGTGTGTGTGTGTGTGTGTGAAAGAGAGTATTTGGTGCACAGCCTCAAAGAGGTGTTGCCTTCTCCTCAGAGATCAACCACCTGTGAGCCTGTTTGCATGTCTGTAATGAGCTCTATTAGAGGYGTGCCCCCTCTGTAATCCCACGGTGACATTTATCACTGCTGTTAAAACGCCRTTACAGCTTCTATACTGCAGATCACACAGCAAGAGGGTATCAAGAAAAAAAAAAACTTTCTCAGAAATCTGATTTGTGATGTTTAATACACCCAGAAAAACAAAGGTAGTAAATTACACTCAAAAAATAATTTGTTGAATTTACTTAACCAAYTTAGGTTAAGTGATTCCACTCAATTGAGYTGAGTAAATATAACAAGATTTACATAAAGGCTCTGTCACRCCATAACGTTTTAGACAAGYAATGCCAACTTGTGAAAATGTTGTTATAAATAAATTACTCACATACAGTATGTCATATTTTCAATCTAATCATTAACATTACAGTATGTTCAAAATGTTCAAAACATGTTTCCAGTTGATGATCTTCAGAGGAGACATCTCCAGTACTTTTCATAGGATGGCATTAATTGTTTTTTGTGGATGATGTGGTCCTATTGGCTTCATCAGATCGTGATCAGTGCCTCCAAATCCAAGACCATGGTCTTGAGCCGGAAACCAGTAGCATATACCCTCTCCCGGTCGGGGAGGAGGTCCTGCCCCAAGAGGAGGAGTTTAAGTATCTCAGGGTCTTGTTCACGAATGAAGGAAGAATGGAGCGGGAGATCGACAAGTGGATTGGTGCTGTGCCTGCAGTGATGCGGGCTTTGTACCGGTCTGTTGTGGTGAAGTGGGAGCTGAGCCAGAAAGCAAAGCTCTCGATTTACCAGTCGGTCTACGTTCCTACCCTCATCTATGGTCACGAGCTTTGGGTAGTGACCGAAAGAACGAGAT
>NW_013952573.1:723775-728938 GCF_001266775.1 Austrofundulus limnaeus | reverse complement strand
TCTGAATGCTACATAAAACATAATTTGTAAGAGGTCATTTGAATTTCTGTAAGAATAATTTGTTATGTAACTTTTTTTTCAGGAAACACTAACAGAGATTAACCCTTATCTTGAAGTTTTGATACCCCTGTTGAGTTCAGATCAAATTTATTTCAAGATCCTTAAAAATGGACCCAGTTAAAGTTTTATTATTTGTTTGCTAAGATAGCTTTGCAGCAGCGGCCATCTAAGTTAATATGTTGTAGCTGTAGCCGTTTGACGATTCCTTTCTGAGAGTTGAATTAAAGTGATTTTAGAAGTTAATTAGATATTTTACTAACGTTAAAAACAAACAAACGCGCAGTCACAGGCAAAAACATTATTGCCTGATTTTTTTGCCTTTTTTTACAGCAGGTGATAAAAATGACAAGACAAAGCAATAGACGTGGYTGTGAAGGGCTTACAGTTAAGCATCCAGCTGTGATCTTGGCCATGACTGAGATGGAAATAAGCCAATCATATTAATGCCAARGTTACCCATGTAATCCTTAGGATCTCATTCTGAATCCTCAAAACCATCCAGCTGTCTAAACCCATCACTGAGTCTGGCATCTTGGAGCAGTTTGTTATTTTCCCACACAGAAATGTGGCAGCAACTGCAAACCCAGTTACAATGGACATTTATGATCAGTTTGGAGGACTGACTCTCTCACTAAATCACTGTTTTATCCAGTTATTATCTTATAGCTGGGGTTTCCCCTAATATATTTATGAAAATATYTTCTGCTGCACGTTAAGCAACATTTACAAATCAACAAAACATGTTGCACAAATCCAAAAAGAAGTCTGTAGAATGGTTAATTTGAGAGGAAAGGTTCTGATGGGGAACACATGGAACGGAGCTGCTATTGTGATCAAAGGTTCATGTTTTACTTTCAGCCCTGCCTTCAACTCAACATTTCCTGACTGCAAATGAACCGAATGCCCCAGGATGTGAAACAGCGCTAACACTTTGTTTACCCAGCACTCCACACAGATTTAACAGTGATTAGACAACATGATGTACCGTAGGTCTTAGTGTGTTTCACAATAAAACATGCAGGGAGACAGATGTTCACCAGAAAACCCCAGAGAAACCTCCTCCTAAACGGGAGAAGAAATGACCTTAATACATTTCTAAAGTATAAAAAAAAGCTTCAGTTCACAGCCAAAGTCACAACAAGAAACAAAATATCAGAGGTTTGAATGAAGCCCATCCTGATCTTGTCCTCACACACCRTGAGCTTTGGCATGATGATAACATAATCAGTGAACAAGGTCACTGTCTATGGCTTAAACACACACAATGCTAAACAACTGTGTCAGCAGGCAAATGTCTTCCTACTGTAAGAGAGACGAGGTCAACATCAGGGTCGTCAAATATTTCTGGACAAAGACWAAATCACCACATTTTATTCACACATTTTCACCATCTGTCTAAACAGTTCATTTTCTTCTCTTTCAGAAAATATTGTTACTCATTTTCAACTTTCTGCTCCTGCATGACACAGATGGGTTTTTTTTTCTCAGAATGACAGGGTTAGATTTACTGCTTGAAATTCTTGTCATTTTATTTTGAATGGATTTTTGTTTTCAGATTGTTAAAGGACAAAAGCTGAATTTCTGAAATTTGCCCGCTGAACTTATTGACCCCTGTTTGAAGGTGAATATAAAGACACGTTAAATAAAAGCTGCTAAAACAGGACACGTGGGCTTGGTGAGGAACTCAAACCTAAAACGCTCCAGTCCCAAGTCGTAGCACTGCATCAGAACCGCCCCAGAAGTTGGGTTCTGTGGAAATATTATGAGCAATTAATAGCTTACCTGTTGTAGATAGCTTTTTGACCTCAGTTTGGAGAAACTGTTTAATCCTGACTGGATTGGTAGTTTGAACTAATGAGTCCAGGACCAAGACTTCTGCTGTGTTAAAACAACTAATCTAAAAAAGATAAATAAATAATACAGATTCATGTTTAAATCAAATTTAATAGTTATTTTCAAGATTAAAAAGCAGCAGCAGCAGCTATCTGTAGCACTTCTTGTACTTTTGGCAACAATATTTTTCAACATAAATAACTTCGTACTCAATCCAGTCAAAATTAAACTCTAATGATCCAAACAGAAGTCATTCAAATACACAGGTAAGATATTAATTGTCCACAATCTTTCTACAGAACCTCACTTCAAATGATCTGAAAGGTTTGAACTTTCAGTTCACGTTCAGTGTGCCGTCACTTGCATTTCTTATCATTTTTAGTTCAAAGTTGTCAGGGTTTGAAATCACAAGCTGGAGTCAGACTTGCATTTTTCTTAGATGAMTTCACGTTTATAGTGTTTAATGCTTATATAAATTACTGAGCTTTGGTTGTTGTGTGTGTGTAGGCACGTTTTTTGCAACATCACGGAAACCATTTTCCAGGAAAAGGCAACATCGTGTGGACCAAAGCCCAGTCCCCACTGGTACGGATGCTAATTTTGGGTGGGGGGTTTGGTTTAGGACCATGTTGTGAACTGAGTTGAGATAGGTTAGTTTGAGGGTCTGTGAGGTTAATTTTAGGGCAAATGGTCCTGGTTAAGCTACAAAATTACAAAAAAAAAATGAATGGAAGTCAATCCACGGTCCCCACGGGAATATAAAAACAAACCATGTGTGCGTGTGTTTTTCATAGAGTCCAGTAAAAAGAAGTTGTTTTTTTGTCCACACCAACAGAAGACTTCTTGTTCCTAAATAGCTACCAATTGTCTTAAAAATTGAAGCAGAGAAACTTTCAAAATGTCTTAAACTGGACCATAGCTTAGTGAAGGAAGTGAACCTTCACAGTTTAACTTTACAGCTGCAGGAAAAAAAATATTCTGAGGTTAAACACTAAAAGATTTGGTGTAATAGGATGCTTTTTTATAATATTTATTGTGCTTACTATGATATATGCAGCTAATGTTGCCTAAAATAAAACATCAGTTTCAAGAAAAAAAGAACAAAGTTTGGTACACTGGTACCATTGCAACCTGTTTTGTTTAACCCATAAAATGTTATGGCCTGCAAAGCTGCATATAAAAAGTGGTTTTAATTTCCACATGAGAAGGAGTTTCTGACAGTTCCCATTAAAACCGCAGTGAAATAAATGGTTCTCATTAGCGGCTGTTTAAAAACAAAAATAACCCAAGAAACATGTTGCATAGCATTTCTCTAAATTTGTTTTCAAGCTACATAAGGTTTAAGTTCATGAAGTAAATAAGATGCTAAAAGCTTTTATGAGAAAAGTATGTGAATATAAAAGTACACTGGTATATAAAGTTACTGTACTGTACATACAGTACCTTGAGAAAGTGTTCGGTTCCTTTGAACTTTTCAACCTTTTGTCACATTTCAGGCTTCAAACATAAAAATATAAAATTTTAATTTTTTGTGAAGAATCAACAAGTTGGACATAATCGTGAAGAGGAACTAAATTTATTGGATATTTTAAACTTTTTAACAAATAAAAACTGAATAACTGAGCGTGCAAAATTATTCGGCCCTCTTGCGTTGATACTTTGTACCTTTTGTTGTGATTACAGCTGCAAGTGGCTCGGGGTGTGTCTATCAGTTTTGCACATCAAGTGACTGTAATTCTTGCCTGTTCTTTCTTGTAAAACAGCTGGAGCTCAGTGAGGTTGGATGGAGAGTGTTTGTGAACAGCAGTTTTGAATTGTGGACAAAAAGTTTGACTTTGGTTTCATCTAACCACCAGAGCACCTTCTTCCACATGTTTGGTGCGTCTCCCAGGTGACTTGTGGCAAACTTTAAAGCAGACTTTTTATAGATATCTTTGAGAAATGGCTCTCTTCTTGCCACTCTTCCATAAAGGCCAGATTTGTGCAGTGTACGACTGAAGGTTGTCCTATGGACAGACTCTCCTCCCCCACTCAGCTGTAGATCTCTGCAGTTCATCCACAGTGATCATGGGCCCCTTGGCTGCATCTCTGATCAGTCTTCTCCTTGTTCCAGATGAAAGTTTAGAGGGACGGCCGGGTCTTGGTAGATTTGCAGTGGTCTGATACTCCTTCCATTTCAATATGATCACTTGCACAGAGCTCCTTGASATGTTTAAAGCTTGAGAAATCTTTTTGTATCCTAATCCGRCTTTAAACTTCTCCACAACARTWTCTCAGACCTGCCTGGTGTGTTCCTTGGTCTTSATGATGCTCTCTGCTCTTTAAACTGAACCCTGAGACTATCACAGAGMAGGTGCATTTATACAGAGAYTTRATTACAMACAGGKGGATTCTATTTRTCATCATCATTGGATCATTCAGAGATYCTCACTGAACTTCTGGAGTCAGTTTGCTGCACTGAAAGTAAAGGGGCCGACTAATACTGCACACCTCACTTTTCAGTTTTTTATTTGTTAAAAAAGTTTGAAATGTCCAATAAATTTCGTTTCACTTCACAATTGTGTCCAACTTGTTGTTGATTATTCACAAAAAATTTAATTTTATATCTTCATGTTTGAAGCCTGAAATGTGGCAAAAGGTTGAAAAGTTCAAGGGGGGCGAATACTTTTGCAAGGCACTATACATACACCTTCAGGTGTTTACCTGTATCATGACTCTCAACAATCTGTAATTTTCAGGAAAAATCCATACTATTCACACATATATTTGCATCATGTCTGTTTAAGATGTCTTAATATTTCTGTGCATACGAACTTTTCCAATTTGGTTTGCATGCCAACTTTTAGTATGAAAGCTTTTTAAAACATGAGGGCCAGGGGCCTCATGTACAAAGACWTGCGTGGATTTCTTACTGAAACCWGATGTTCGGTCAAATCCAGAAAACGGCGTACGCACAAAAAAATCCAGATGTATCAAACTGTGCGTACGCCTGAATCCACGCACATTTCTTTTGTACATCACAATTAACGTGGATCTGAGCGCAGGTAAGACACCTCCCCTGACACGCCTTCATTAACATATGTTAAACAGATGCTAATTACTTCCTGCATGTGTGAAGGACGTTTGTGATGTGAAAAAAATGTGAGTGAAAAAAAATCCTAAGTAAAAATAGGAATAAAATTTGTTTATCACGCAAAGAACGAGCGATTGTGTGTGTGTGTGTGTGTGTGTGTGTGTGTGTGTGTGTGTGAGCGTGCATGCTGCTGTGTT
>NW_013952573.1:717069-720587 GCF_001266775.1 Austrofundulus limnaeus | reverse complement strand
GATTTGTTGTTCGTATAATCGATTAATGGAAAAAAATAATCGTTAGATTAATCGATTAGAAAATAATCGTTTGGTACAGCACTAGGCAAAACACATGGTTTCACCCACGTAACGTGATGACGTATTTCCCTACGTGATGATGTAACTTGTTTGAAATCAAACGGCTCTTTTGAATGGCTCTATGAAACAAACGACTCCTCAAGATCCGGATCCCTTCAAAGAGCCACTACCATGCACACTAACTGCTCACCAGAGGTAGTTTTAAAGAACAAAGTCTTCTAAAATAATTAGCATTAAACCGTTTTAAAATGTCGCGACTTTTCATATTTGTTGGGAACATTTTTCTTGAGTGAATGTTTTTAAATAAGCAGTCGATCTTCTGAATTTTCTTTGGGAATCAATGAAGAATTTATTCATCTTTTAAAAAATTTTGGTCCTACTTCAGGATTTTTGTTGTTGTTGTTTCCAAAAGCTGCAGGAGGATGTTTTCCTCAAGTTTCTGTGACCCGCTTAAAAATTCAAACAGATGCTGTTCAGGAACGTTCCACATATTTGCTACAAATCAAAATAGAGCTAATGGAAGGGTACAAATAATTAAATGTAGTTTGTTTTCTGTGTGGGGAAATGGTCATTAAAAAACCATGGCAATTAAAAATTTGATTAATATACTTTACATTTTACTTAGCTTCAAAAGGACCCTAAAGWTGATTGTCCCATCCCACTTTTGAATCTCATATATTTACACTAAATACACCAGCTACTATATTTACTGTTGCTTGTCATGTTCTTTTATCACCTATTAAGCATATTTTGTCTCAGATTGTTGATYGGGTAAATTATCTTGTCAAAAATTCCCATAATTCATAGTATAGCTTTTTCCCATTATGTTTAAAAACCATTCTTTTGCATTTCACCAACATTTTCTAACTTTCCCAACCTGATTTTAAAAATACCATAAAAACTGCTTTCTGTCTGACAGTTCAAGCATCTTCCYTGACATCTCCTCTAAATCCAGTTTTAGTTTTCACACAGCTCTTTGCCAGCCTGACATTCCTGCTGAATTCCTCTTTCCAGCAATTCCAGGAAGAGAAAACCCTCCCTTCCATCRTTAGAAGAAGGGAGGGTAAGGATAGCAGAAAGTTGTTACTTCCATGCCCTCCCACTCACTCACATTTCATCTGCTTTTACAAGGTTCAAGTCAGATTGGATGGACTAGGGTTTAGGCTTTGAATTCCCCACTCCATCTAATGTTTATTTATTTTTATTTTCCTATAGAAAATTTCCACATAGCAGCAGACAGGTGTGAACCAGATCTGGTGTCAAGCTGGCACTGCTGAATGGTGAGTGGTTTGTCAACCACATAAGAGCCGAGAGTCTGGTCATGATGGCACTGTTTTAAGATGGCACACCAGACAAATCTGGTCATGTGRGTTTTAGGGATGAAAAGACATCTAACGGACTCAAAACTGTCCTTATGTCTTAGATAAAAAAACMTGTTATTGGAATCACTGATAATGTCCTTTCATGGCTGAAATCATATCTAACTGGCAGATACAAGCTCTCTGAGACCTGTTCTGTGAAGCATGGAGTCCCTCAGGGATCTGTGCTGGGCCCCCTACTGTTTTGACTTTATCTTTTGCCCCTTGGTTTTCTCCTGCATTCATTTAATGTCACTTTCCACTGCTGYGCTGATGATTTTCAGCTGTACATGCCCTTTAAAGTTGGAAACTCTGTCAATTTGCCTAAATTGGAGGCCTGTCTGTCAGCTATTAKGGGGCTATCTAACAATTTCCTGCTTCTTAACGTTGATAAGACTGACTTACTCATCATTGGACCTAAGAAATTCCATGACTTGTCTCAAGCTTTCACCCTGCAAATTGATAATCAGATCATTAGATGCCAAGAAAAAGTTAGAAACCTAGGTGTGTGGTTTGATCCTGAGCTTTCTTTTGACTTCCATTTAAAGGAAGTAACTAGAATTGCCTTCTACCACCTCAGGAACATTGCCAAAATCCAACATATCCTTTCTTTTGATGATACTGAGATTCTTATTCATGCTTTCGTGACCTCACGCATCGATTATTGTAATTCCCTCCTTTCCGGACTACCCAAGAAAAGTTTTAGATGTCTGCAGATGGTCCAGAACGCAGCTGCCCGTACTTTAACTCATACTAGGAAATCTGACCACATCACTCCTGTACTGTTATCCCTTCACTGGTTGCCCTGTCAGATTTGGGCTGATTTTAAGGTGTTATTGCTCACCTATAAGGCTTTAAATGGTCTTGTGCCTCCTTATCTTACCAGCCTTTTACATCCCTATGTTCCACCATGCTCTCTCAGATCAGAAGGTACTGGCCTACTAATAGTCCCAAAATCCAGAAGACAGACCATTGGTGAAGGTGCCATCTCTTTTCGTGCCCCCTTTCTGTTGAACAATCTCCCTCAGGACATCAGGCAGGCTTGTTCTGTTGAGGTTTTTAAAGCTAAGCTAAAGACGCACCTGTTTAAACTATTTTACTTGTCTTAATTTTATCTTTTGTTTTTATTATCACTGCCTTGTCCTCTCCTGTGATTTTATCTCTTGTTTTCTGAGTTTTTATTTGTTCTTTGTGATCTCATTTTTTACTTCATGACTTTGCCTTTTTCATGTGTGATTTTATCTCTTGTCCAGAGCTTTGTTTAAAAGCGCTTTACAAATGTTATTATTATTATTAAAATTGAGCTAAAATTGGGTAAAGAGTGAAAGCTTTGTAGATACTTAACAGCCTACATAACCTAATAGAACGACTGGATTGTACTAAATTTGGGAACTTTTGTTCAGTGTTGAGAAAACCAAGAGGCTACTTTTGTCTTAGYACTTACCAATCTGTTTCAAATTTGTTTAAGATGATCTTCTGCCATGGTATGAACATTTTTGGGCATCATCAAAAATGAAAATATGTGCAAAAATATCACATCATGCTAGCAAGCTCCTACAGACACAGGTCTGTGCTAAGTTGTTTCCATAATCTTCACAATCACAATCAAAGTCAAGGTGTAAGGTCAAAGTTTCCAATCTTCATGACGAAGCCATGCAGGGTCATGAAAGCACTCCTGTCATGATTACACAACCACCACGTTCCACCACAAACACCTAGTGCTGGGCGGTATACCGTTTTGTACCGAATACCGGTTTTTATTTTTGTTATGAAATAAATTTTTTGAATACTGGACATTCCGATTTAAACAGCGGAACGTTTCGTCGCGGCTGCCAGTAAACTGTTGTTTCCCGGGGGACATTTTTCCTTGCTGCACCGCTATGTGYGTTARCATKCTAATGTTTGGAGCAGCTAGTTGCAGMMGYRGGTGGCGATTCCACTGCTTATATTGACTGACGTTTAAAAAAACATCCCGTTTTCACCGTCGCTGAATGTAGTAAACACCTCTTCAGTGACGTGCACAGTTAGATTTAACACGGTTAGTTAATATGGAGACGTTGGCTGTGTCCAAAACGGCAGGACGGGTCCTCCGGAGGACCC
>NW_013952573.1:711204-715404 GCF_001266775.1 Austrofundulus limnaeus | reverse complement strand
CTGGAGGTGTTTTTTCTTCTATCCTAACCAAACCAACAACATTGCTCTCAATGCCTGTTTTTGACAGGTATTCATTCAGATTGTAGTATGAACATGTTTTTATGGAACAAGGAAATCTCTGCCTTTTATAGCACTGGGCAAACACTATCAGGTTCCAACATAAACAGAGGTAGACTAGGAAACAAAAAGATCAATGGATCAGTGGATTGTCATTGTGCTTTACTTCCTAAGACTTGTGTCATTTCCTGTYCTGCATCAGCTGTGGCAGCATTTCCCATGATGGAAACAGCACCATCTCCCTATCTGCACAGTGTCTATAATGGGTCTTTCCTACAGATTGTTTTTCTCTTCATGTTTATTRGCTGAAAAAAAAATCCAATAAAAATAGAGCGTGATCTCATCCATACTGTTACTGATCTCTTATAGATTTCTGTGTAACAGCTAGCGCCTGGGAATGTTTTCCGACGGAAAGGCTTCCTGCAGAAAAGCTGCACCATGATTCATTTCTCGTGTTTCACAATTTTCCAGAAACCACACAAGTTTTACACCAACATAACAGGACTAATGAGTCTTAAATCTTAAACCACACCTTACTTTGTTTGTAAAGAAATGTTTCTCAGCTACAAAAAAACCCCCTTTGAACGTCTCAGCTTACTCCACCTCACTTGTTTTATTACAAATCCACTAATGATGTAGAAGTAGGCTTTAGAAGGGTGCACCCTACAGAAATGGGTGTTTTTCTGCAGAACAGCATTAAACAGTCAGCCTGCCAAAGTCACAGCTCTGATGCATGATGCAGAGAACCCATAAAATTAACATATTTGTTCCCCACCAAACAATCTGCTTCATTTTTCCAGTCTCTTTCCCTAAGATTCATTTCACTTTTAATGCATCTGTATCTACATCCTGGGGTTTCTTGTGAATCCACATAACTTCATCAATTCTGCTTTTCCTCTCATTAGGATACAAAAGCYCTTTCTCTTTAAATCCACATTGACTGATTTCTTGTTCAACAAAAGAAATTTTAAAATGTTGTCATGCTGAATCACCACTRTATCCCAGAGGAAAATGGTGTCTGTTCCAGCTCAATACACCCTTCTGTTCTTCAACCATCGCAGCGTGTCTGGCTACTGTTTGGTTTATTCATTCACTCCTTTTTTTTCCCCCAGAAAAATGGTGGTGCTGACAACCGTGGCAGATAACTGTAAAGTTGCTGGTTAGAGAATCAAGACAACATTTTTATAAATGTGGTTACATTTATACATCTCCTTGTAGATATTGTTGCAAGTTATATCAAGAAAAAAACTTAATATGTGATAATGACTCCCACCCAATGATCAGACTCTCTTGACTCTGGTCATTTCGCTCCAGTTTAACCACAGTCTCATCGCAACAGCTGGGCGCAGTCCCAGCTAATCTGGACATCTGCACAGGATCAGCCTGACCCTTCCAGTGACGCTCCCGTGAGTTCATCACTATGGTTCTCCTCCAGGAAAACATTAAGAACACTTCACGCTTGAGACACAACAGAGAACAGATAAACACATCTGTGAAGATCCATGTGGCTTTCCAAATGTGCAACACTGTGCAAAAATCTTCACTCATTTCTTGATATTTTGCTGCCAAGGACTCTGACCTTTTTTGTGATCATGTAACGTGACCTTTGATCATTAGTTCCTCAGGTTTTATGAAATTCTTTATTAGTTTTTCTTTTCTTCAGACTTTGGCTGTTTGTAAACTCATCTTCTCCTGATCATTTTTAAAAGAGTGTTTTCTTGTTCGTTAAGTTTTCCAACTCTGATATTTTTTTAATCAAATCTTTGWAAAACACCACAGAAAACACAGATTGTAATAAAATATTACTTTTGCATCAACAATGAGTTTTCTAAAGGTCTTTGGCATTAAACTGACAACCCACTAAAGTGTAATGTGTATTCTAGGTTCTGTTTCAGGTCTTTACGGACATTTTGTTCTAGTTTGTAAAGAGGTAATTTTATTTTAGTCTAGATACATCTAATTTTGTCCTACTCTTCATTACTTTTAAATTTTTTTAAAGCCCCACACAGAGCACAACAACAGACTACTCAAGACATTATTATGATCTGGCACCAAAACTTAAAAAGCAGCCAAAGTCTWAAGCAAAAGATTGGGAAAGTCATCATTCATGAAGTCATAAAGACATAAATAACATAAGTGACTGCAGTAAAAAAAGGGATGATATTATAGTTAATCTAAGTGCTGCAGTGCATTTTAAAAACTTCCCCACTGTTTATGAGAAGCAAAATTGACATAAAAAACAGGAATTATAATTTACAAACTAATCTTGCGTAGACCATGAACTAAGTTCAGTCATTTTCAGTTTTAATAAAGGAATACAATATCATTGTTCCACAATAACTGAATAAAAATGTGCTTTTTGTGTCTGTTTGACACAGAGAAGCTGTTAGAAATACAATCTGTAAAAAAAAAAAGCTGCCTTAATGACCACATCATGAGATATGTGTGTCCTTCAGACGTGGAATGTTAGAACTTCCTCACTCGGCCTGTCTGAATAGMGTTTCCTGTATACAAGAGCTCTTCAAAGGTCAGACCCACTGTTAAGTTGTTCCAATCAATTCTCAGCGCATGCCGAAGTACAGTTTGAAGGACATTCCTGTCTTCACTTCTGTCTCTCTGAGRCACATCTCCCTCAGGAGCCATACTTACCGATTTTGCATGAGAGTTTTATAACGCTCGGTTTTAGCCCCTGACTTCACATCTAACAGCAGACATGAGTCAGTTATGGTTCCCACAAGTATGATCAAAGATAAGAGAGGGAAAAAAAGGAAATGAGTCAGTTTATTATCTGGAGAATTTGCTCTATCCTTCTTTATTGGGGACAAAACACATAAACAAATAATGTTTTATCAGCTTATTAAAAGAACCACGTTCTATTCTTCCAGTCCTAAAGCAGCCATTGGAAGGGAACTTCCTGTATACTTATTGCACCGGTATTCTGGATAAATGGTGAGTGATGTATCAGGAAGTGTGTCTGGCATAAAACTTGTGCCAAATCAAACATGCAAATCAATGGCCACCCTACAGTACAGCTGAGCAACCTTAGCAAACACAAAAATGGTTTTAATTCTATCAATTCACATAATGAAGTCAAATTTGGTGAGTAGCTATGAGCACACTCAGATACACAAAAYCATTGTTGTAAACTTTGGCATTAACTGTTAAAGTTAATGCTGTTTGTCTTTAAGCAAAATATCTCATGAACCACTGGATGAYTTTTAATAAAGATGTCAACAAGTAATCATTAGATGTACATCAACAAATGATTAAAACCAATCTAACTAAACTGTGGATTCTGAGAACTGTTCTAGTATTATTTCTATGACTGATTGATTCAGTTTGAAAATAACAGAATTGGAAATTAACAGTTTATTACTTCACTTATTGTGACCTTTTATGAATGAGGCATTCATATTTGATTTTGAGGTTGTCTTGATGAGAAACTTTTTACTTTCTGAGGGATACTTGTAACTTTTGAAGGTGCTTCAAATGACTTTTTTGACTTGGAACTTAAAAATTGTGACTATTAAGAAATGAAATGTACTAAAAGTTTGTTGGTTTCAGAAGACCAAGAACTTGTCTGAAAAGATGTTTGGATAGTTTAGTGGATTTAAAAGTGCAATGTGTAAACTTTTTGTTGTKTTTTGGTTAAATTATACAAACATAACCAGAACAAAATTGCTTGATAGGTTGTTAGGTTGTCTCACCTTAACCAGCAAAGTTTGTTTCATCTATAATACTATGGTAAACTCTCATGATGGGACTGATCTGATCCAGTATCTGTATCGGGCTCCATTTTTTTAATCCAACGTGKGAAAATTATGAGTCGTGCTTTAATGTTGTYTGCTGAAATGACTCCAGAAGTGATTCCTGAGCAGAGTGACAATGGGATCTGTAAAATGTGTTATATTTAGCTWGTTTKGATTTTAGAACTAAGGTGTGGGTGTGTGTTTAGCCTTCGGATTGTTAATTTTTAGTGTGTTTGAGTCAAAACAACAAGGTTAACTATAGCTTCTGTTTGAGATAGAGCAGAGGTGCCCAATGTGCAGCCCACGGGCAGAAATTGGCCCGCCAAGCCATTTAATTTGGCCCACCAGCAGTTGTCCTGGTTATTAGATTGTAATTTCCTGTCCTATGTAGAAA